>NC_065446.1:153612363-153819863 GCF_917563875.1 Diabrotica virgifera virgifera | reverse complement strand
CTGGCAAGTTCGTCTGGTTTTCCATTACCGTATATTCCCCGGTGACGTGGAACCATATCTTTGTGACTATATTATATTCAGGCAGTCTGCCGAGTTCCTCTCGGCATTTACTCACTAGTCTAGAGTACACCTTAGGGCTTATAAGTCCCCATAGCTGCTTGGCTATCTTTGCATATATTAATCGCCTTCAGTTCGAAAGCACTTATGCTAATTTCTCTTGCCTAGTATTGCCATAGTCTCAACCTGAAATACATAGCTATACCCTCCTAGTGATATAGGTATGTTTAAGTTTCCGCCAATATTAAACATTCCTGCACTCAACTTTTCTATAGTTTTAAACCCGCCTGTGTATCAAGTTTAAGCCTGCAGTCTGTGTCGTGCTCTATCTCTAATGAACAAATGTCCACTTATCTGCGCCTGTATCTGCGCAGTAAACTATTAAAATCATTAACTGCCTACAGCTTTGCCCATTATACCACGGATATATGTTATTTTACCACCACTTTATAAATCCAATGTATCTACCATGCTTGGTTTTACACCCCATATTTTTCTATTAGTACCTCTGGCTACCATTAACGCTATTGCCGCTGATTATTACATTTATCTGCTGATATCAAATAAGCCCTAAGTCTACCATTACTTTAAGATACTTTACTTCATTCAAGATATTTAAATGTAATGTATACCATTTATTCTTAGAGGACCTAATCTCCCAAACCACTCTTATATTCCATGATTTGGATTTCCGGGGGCTTGTATTAAGTCATACATTTGAAATTCATTCTGTAACTGCAGTTACAGTGGCTAAGGTCATCAGTTTATCCGCATAACCCATACATCTAGATCCAGAATCCAGATCCAATGCATCCAGAATCACCTCTCGATTTTCCGACCGTATATAACACTCTCTTTATATTACGATATGGTGCAGTGGAGAGAGTCGTGATAGATACCTATACTTTCACTGATGTATTGGACTTTTAGATAATATACCTTCCCTGTGGTGCCAATCGAGTAGTTTTTCTAGAGTTTTCAGTATAAATTAAATCAGATTTATCAGCCAAAGTGATTTGGCTTTTCCCTTTTCCGTTTTGTGAGCTTTGGATATAAAAGCCACTCTTATAAGCGTCCATGCTTTTGATATGTACGCCAGTCCTAAGTTAACCTATAGTGTTAAACATAATTTTTTGTATGGAAGGTAATATCCCTTCTGTATTCCTTCCATCATTATATAGCTCAAATGAGTTTGTTACCAATTTGATTTGGTCCTGGTTGATCACTTCTTTTGTTACACGCTAGTTTTACCTAATATAGTAGGATCAGTTTTGGTTTAGGTCCGGAAAAGCGCACCCTGAAAAAAAGTTCTTTAAAGAGTTTTCACCATTCAAAATTTTTTCATGCGAATAAAAAAAATTATTTCGTTATAACTATATGTAATCCTCTAGGCAGCTCCTAAGATACGACAACGAATATCTGATTTAAGTGAAAGTGTAGCGATCAAAAATGGAGTAAAAAAATGATTTGTTGCAGGTTAAATTATGTGACTGTGACTAAGGTGACTAAATTTATTGTTAACTATAGCATTTGTTGCGAGATAATTAACTTGCAGCTGTTGACATAAATTGCATGAGGTAGTTATTAAGTACAAGTTCTTATTCATTAAAGTAATATAATATAATATTTCATGTAGAAATGAAGTGTTTAGGAAACATTAAAAAACAAATTAGAATATGAACTATTTTGTTATCTCACTCATGTACTTTATTATGCAAGAATAGAACAATAATACCCTGTTGGGCGGTTTTTAATTTTTACTTGATTTTTTAGATATAAAGATATTTTGCATGGGAACTATTGCAAAAATGAGAACATAGACATGATTTAAATAATATTATAAACGTTTTATGAAAAATATATTAGAGCATATAAGGTAAGGTGGGGTACGAGCGTTTTCGGGGCAAGTGTGTACTCGACTTCCATTATTTTTAAATCAGGCGCCAGTTTCCTAAGTTTTCGTGAAATTTACTTATTGTAACTTCATCGAGAAACTTTATACATTAGGCAACACTGGATGTCAATAGATCAAATGTTTCAACTCAAAATCGTATTCTTGTAATTACAAGATGCCTCTGTGTATACGGTTATTCACCAATCGGTTCTTCATGATGTGGACCAACGCTGCATGATCCGTCTTGATTGTGAATTTCGCCCCTAGCAGATAAAACCTTAATTTGTTCACACAGAATAGTACGCTGGCAAACTCTAGTTCTGTCACACTATATTTTCGTTCATGTGTTTTTGTCACCCAAGAGATGAAACATATTGGCACCTCTTGTTCGTTTTGTACTTGAGATAATACTCCTGCAAACTTTTGGATGGACGCATCTGTTCGAAGTATGAACGGTAGATTGTACATGGGATGATATATTTTCGTTCCTTTTGAAAATTCATCTTTGAGAATTTGAAAAGCCTTCTCCTGTTCCTCTTTCCAATTCCATTTTATCCCCGTCTTTAATAATTTTATTAAAGGTATTTCCTTTTGACTTAAATCGGGAATTAATTTTTTAAAATAATGGATCGTACCGAGAAAACCCCTCAATGTTTTAAGATTTGTTGGTCTTGGGTATTCGTCAATGAGCTTGATTCTGTCTTCGGCTAAACTAACTCCTTTTGTGTCCAACTTAAAACCCAAATATATCAATTCCTATTGGAAAAATTGACATTTTTCGATGTTCAATTTCAATCCGGCTGTATCCAATTCCTCCAGAATTATTTTTATATGTTTCAAATGCCTCTGTTTATCTTGTGAAAAAATCAATAAAACATCAATGTAGTGGACTATGAAATGTTCACGGCGTTTAGGATGGTGTGTAGTGCCCTGACCAATGCTGCACATGCACTTTGCAATCCAAAAGGCACTACCTTAAATCGGTCTACAATACCATGGATGGAAAATGCTGTGTAATTTCTACATTTTTCAGCTAAAGTATCAACCAAAAACTATGCTTTAAATCAATTTTAGAAAACATGTGTGAACCCGTAATTCTTCCAAAAATGGCCTCGATGTTTAGGTGATTCATATCGTGACACAGTGTGTTGGTTGATATTTCTGGCATCCAAGCATAGCCTCAATTCTCCACTGCTTTTATTATTATCAGATTTAGCCATACGGCTCACACTCCCTCTAAGGGGAAAATTGACTCATCCCAGATACCTACGGTATCAAAAGGATTGAACTCTGGTGGGACTCTTTCCGTGTTATCGAGCCCTAGGTGACTTGGAATGCAGGTGTATTATTATTATTATCCAGATTTAGCCATACGGCTCACACTCCCTCTAAGGGGAAAATTGACTCATCCCAGATACCTACGGTATCAAAAGGATTGAGTTATTATTATTATTATTGTCCAGATTTAGCCATACGGCTCACACTCCCTCTAAGGGGAAAATTGACTCATCCCAGATACCTACGGTATCAAAAGGATTGAGCTCTGGTGGGACTCTTTCCGTGTTATCGAGCCCTAGGTGACTTGGAATGCAGGTGTATCTCCCAGAAATTTTCGTACGCATCTGGCCGTCGCGAGTAGTACAGCTTACTGCATGGTCTTATAAAGATGTTCATTCAGACCCAGCTTTTTTATGCTTTCGAGGAGGGTCTTCGGAATGACTCCAGTAGTAGACATAGTAATCGGTATCGTCTGGGTACTTTGCATTCTCCATTGCCTTCGTATTTGAATTTCTAGATCTCTGTACTTGGCGATCTTTTCAGTAAATTTACTACGTAGATTATTGTTGTTAGGTATCGCCACATCAATTAGTGTTGTTTGTCTTGTTAATTTATTAACTAGTACGAGATCTGGTCTATTATGTGCCACTGTTTGGTCTGTGAGCACAGTGCGGTCCCAGTATAGCTTGTAGTTGCCATCCTCAAGCATACTCTCAGGGACGTATTGATAATACGGGAGATGGTCTGTTTGGAGAAGTCCCAGCTTGATAGCTATCTCTTGATGAAGGATTTTTCCCACTGCGTCATGCCGTTCCTTGTATTCAGTTGCAGCAAATGCCTGGCAGCCCCCTGTAAGATGTTGGATGGTTTCTTGGGCTTGACATTCATATCGGCATCTGTCGTTTTGAATCTGAGGGTCTTTGATGATATATTTCAGGTAATTTCTGGTTGGTATAACCTGATCCTGAATGGCCAGTAATGAACCCTCCGTCTCAGGGAACATCTTTCCTGATGTCAACCAGTAGTTCGACGCTATATTGTCGACATAATCTTGGCTGACCTCATTGGGATGTCGCCCGTGCAGAGGTTTACCCATCCAGGCGCGCACTTTTTCGTCCTTAGTAAGGTGGTTTATGCGCATTTCTGGTTCCCTCAGTTTGATCGGTGTTGTGTCATCTACTGCGCAGATAGCGCGATGTAGAGTAGATGTCTCAGCCAGCATCTGAAAATAAGTTCTTAAATTAGCAATTTGTTTATCTAATTGCTCACCTATATCCATAAGTCCTCTTCCTCCTAGATTCCGTGGTAATGTTGTTCTTTCTACTGCACTTTTAGGATGGTGTTTTTGTGCCTTTGTGAGGTGTGTTCGTACTTTTCGCTGAAGAGCCTCTATATATGTTTTTGTCCACTTAATAATACCAAATGAGTAGCTAAGCGCGGAACATGCGTAGGTGTTTAGTGCCTTAAACAAATTTCTACTGTTAAGGTGTGAGCGAAGCAGCTGTTTTACCCTTCGTATAAACTCAGTAGTTATCTCTGTTTTCATTTGTTTATGGTCAATTTTCCTCGCTTGCTTTACTCCAAGATATTTATACATATCGTTTTCACCCATGGCTTCGATGTTCTGGCCATTTTGCATATCGAATCCTCCGGGCTGTACTTTTCCTCTGACTATATTTAAAATACGACACTTATCTAGTCCGAAGTGCATATTAATATCATTAGAAAAAGTTTCTACAGTTTTTAGCATCTCGTCGAGTTGGTTTCGAGTGGAAACCATTAATTTCAAATCATCCATGTACAATAAATGATTAAGCTTCGCCACCACATTGTTGTTATTTTTGATGCTAAAACCTGCATCTGAGGAGTTCAATAGCTGAGATAGTGGGTTCATAGCTAGACAGAACCACAGAGGACTCAACGGATCTCCTTGAAACAGGCCCCGGCTGATTACGATATTTTCAGTTTCGATGTTACTTTCACCAGGTATTTGAAGGTGAATTCTAGTTTTCCACTCTGTCATTATATGTTGTAAAAAGGTCACTATATTATCATCGACTTTATATTATATTGTTATTGTTATTATTGTCCAGATTTAGCCATACGGCTCACACTCCCTCTAAGGGGAAAATTGACTCATCCCAGACACCTACGGTATCAAAAGGATTGAGCTCTGGTGGGACTCTTTCCGTGTTATCGAGCCCTAGGTGACTTGGTATGCAGGTGTATCTCCCAAAAATTTTCGTACACATCTGGCCGTTGCGAGTAGTACTGCTTTCTGCATGGTCTTATAAAGATGTTCATTAAGACCCAGCTTTTTTATGCTTTCGAGGTGGGTCTTCGGAATGACTCCAGTAGTAGACATAATAATCGGTATCGTCTGGGAACTTTGCATTCTCCATTGTCTCCGTATTTGAATTTCCAGATCTCTGTACTTGGCGATCTTTTCAGTAAATTTACTACGTAGATTATTGTTGTTAGGTATCGCCACATCAATGAGGGTTGTTTGTCTCGTTAATTTATTGACTAATACGAGATCTGGTCTACTATGCACCACTGTTTGGTCTGTGAGCACAGTGCGGTCCCAGTATAGCTTGTAGTTGCCATCCTCAAGCATACTCTCAAGGACGTATTGATAATATGGGAGATGGTCGGTTTGGAGAAGTCCCAGCTTGATAGCTATCTCCTGATGAAGGATTTTTTCCACTGCGTCATGCCGTTCCTTGTACTCAGTTGCAGCAAATGCCTGGCAGCCCCCTGTGAGATGTTGGATGGTTTCTTGGGCTTGACATCCATATCGGCATCTGTCGTTTTGAACATGAGGGTCTTTGATGATATATTTCAGGTAATTTCTGGTTGGTATAACCTGATCCTGAATGGCCAGTAATGAACCCTCCGTTTCAGGGAACATCTTTCCTGATGTCAACCAGTAGTTCGACGCTATATTGTCGACATAATCTTGGCTGACCTCATTGGGATGTCGCCCGTGCAGAGGTTTACCCATCCAGGCGCGCACTTTTTCGTCCTTATTAAGGTGGTTTATGGGAAGTTCTGCTTCCCTCAGTTTTATCGGTGTTGTGTCATCTACTGCGCAGATAGCGCGATGTAGACTAGATGTTTCAGCCTGCATCTGAAAATAAGATCTTAAATTAGCAATTTGTTTGTCTAATTGCTCACCTATATCCATAAGTCCTCTTCCTCCTAAATTCCGTGGTAATGTCGTTCTTTCTACTGCACTTTTTGGATGGTGTTTTTGTGCCTTTGTGAGGTGCGTTCTTACTTTTCGCTGAAGATTTTCTATGTCCGTTTTTGTCCACTTACAATGCCAAATGAATAGCTAAGCGCGGAACATGCGTAGGTGTTTAGTGCCTTAAACAAATTTCTACTATTAAGGTGTGAGCGAAGCAGCTGTTTTACCCTTCGTATAAACTCAGTAGTTATCTCTGTTTTCATTTGTTTATGGTCAATTCTACGCGCTTGCTTTACTCCAAGATATTTATACATATCGTTTTCACCCATGGCCTCGATGTTCTCGCCATTTTGCATATCGAATCCTCCGGGCTGTACTCTTCCTCTGACTATATTTAAAATACGGCACTTGTCTAGTCCGAAGTGCATGCTAATATCGTATTATTATTATATTATTGTTATTATTATCCAGATTTAGCCATACGGCTCACACTCCCTCTGAGGGGAAAATTGACTCATCCCAGATACCTACGGTATCAAAAGGATTGAGCTCTGGTGGGACTCCTTCCGTGTTATCGAGCCCTAGGTGACTTGGAATGCAGGTGTATCTCCCAAAAATTTTCTTACACTTCTGGCCGTCGCAAGTAGTACAGCTTTCTGCATGGTCTTATAAATATGTTCATTGAGACCCAGCTTTTTTATGCTTTCGAGGAGGGTCTTCGGAATGACTCCAGTAGTAGACATAACAATAGGTATCGTCTGGGTACTTTGCATTCTCCATTGTCTCCGTATTTGAATTTCCAGATCTCTATACTTGGCGATCTTTTCAGTAAATTTACTACGTAGATTATTGTTGTTAGGTATCGCCACATCAATTAGTGTTGTTTGTCTTGTTAATTTATTAACTAGTACGAGATCTGGTCTATTATGTGCCACTGTTTGGTCTGTGAGCACACTGCGGTCCCAGTATAGCTTGTAGTTGCCATCCTCAAGCATACTCTCAGGGACGTATTGATAATATGGGAGATGGTCCGTTTGGAGAAATCCCAGCTTGTTAGCTATCTCTTGATGAAGGATTTTTCCCACTGCGTCATGCCGTTCCTTGTATTCAGTTGCAGCAAATGCCTGGCAGCCCCCTGTATTATGTTGGATGGTTTCTTGGGCTTGACATCCATATCGGCATCTGTCGTTTTGAACCTGAGGGTCTTTGACGATATATTTCAGGTAATTTCTGGTTGGCATAACCTGATCCTGAATGGCCAGTAATGAACCCTCCGTTTCAGGGAACATCTTTCCTGATGTCAACCAATAGTTCGACGCTGTATTGTCGACATAGTCTTGGCTAACCTCATTGGGATGTCGCCTGTGCAGAGGTTTACCCATCCAGGTGCGCAGTTTTTCGTCCTTAGTAAGGTGGTTTATGCGCATTTCTGGTTCCCTCAGTTTGATCGGTGTTGTGTCATCTACTGCGCAAATTGCGCGGTGTAGAGTAGATGTCTCAGCCTGCATCTGAAAATAAGTTCTTATTAAGAAGTTCTTATTAAGTAATTATTATTCTTATTATTATCAGATTTAGCCATACGGCTCACACTCCCTCTAAGGGGAAAATTGACTCATCCCAGATATCTACGGTATCAAAAGGATTGAGCTCTGGTGGGACTCTTTCCATGTTATCGAGCCCTAGGTGACTTGGAATGCAGGTGTATCTCCCAGAAATTTTCGTACGCATCTGGCCGTCGCGAGTAGTACAGCTTTCTGCATGGTCTTATAAAGATGTTCATTCAGACCCAGCTTTTTTATGCTTTCGAGGAGGGTCTTCGGAATGACCCCAGTAGTAGAAATAATAATCGGTATCGTCTGGGTACTTTGCATTCTCCATTGCCTTCGTATTTGAATTTCTAGATCTCTGTATTTGGCGATCTTTTCAGTAAATTTACTACGTAGATTATTGTTGTTAGGTATCGCCACATCAATTAGTGTTGTTTGTCTTGTTAATTTATTAACTAGTACGAGATCTGGTCTATTATGTGCCACTGTTTGGTCTGTGAGCACAGTGCGGTCCCAGTATAGCTTGTAGTTGCCATCCTCAAGCATACTCTCAGGGACGTATTGATAATACGGGAGATGGTCTGTTTGGAGAAGTCCCAGCTTGATAGCTATCTCTTGATGATGGATTTTTGCTACTGCATCATGCCGTTCCTTGTATTCAGTTGCAGCAAATGCCTGGCAGCCCCCTGTAAGATGTTGGATGGTTTCTTGGGCTTGACATCCATATCGGCATCTGTGGTTTTGAACCTGAGGGTCTTTGATGATATATTTCAGGTAATTTCTGGTTGGTATAACCTGATCCTGAATGGCCAGTAATGAACCCTCCGTTTCAGGGAACATCTTTCCTGATGTCAACCAGTAGTTCGACGCTATATTGTCGACATAGTCTAGGCTGACCTCATTGGGATGTCGCCCGTGCAGAGGTTTACCCATCCAGGCGCGCACTTTTTCGTCCTTAGTAAGGTGGTTTATGCGCATTTCTGGTTCCCTCAGTTTGATCGGTGTTGTGTCATCTACTGCGCAGATAGCGCGATGTAGAGTAGATGTCTCAGCCTGCATCTGAAAATAAGTTCTTAAATTAGCAATTTGTTTATCTAATTGCTCACCTATATCCATAAGTCCTCTTCCTCCTAGATTCCGTGGTAATGTTTTTCTTTCTACTGCACTTTTAGGATGGTGTTTTTGTGCCTTTGTGAGGTGTGTTCGCACTTTTCGCTGAAGAGCTTCTATATCTGTTTTTGTCCACTTAACAATACCAAATGAGTAGCTAAGCGCGGAACATGCGTAGGTGTTTAGTGCCTTAAATAAATTTCTGCTGTTAAGGTGTGAGCGAAGCAGCTGTTTTACCCTTCGTATAAACTCAGTAGTTATCTCTGTTTTCATTTGTTTATGGTCAATTTTCCGCGCTTGCTTTACTCCAAGATATTTGTACATATCGTTTTCACCCATGGCCTCGATGTTCTGGCCATTTTGCATATCGAATCCTCCGGGCTGTACTTTTCCTCTGACTATATCTAAAATACGGCACTTGTCTAGTCCGAAGTGCATACTAATATCATTAGAAAAAGTTTCTACAGTTTTTAGCATCTCGTCGAGTTGGTTTCGAGTGGAAGCCATTAATTTCAATTCATCCATGTACAATAAATGATTAAGCTTCGCCACCACATTGTTGTTATTTTTGATGCTAAAACCTGCATCTGTGGAGTTCAATAGCTGAGATAGTGGGTTCATAGCTAGACAGAACCACAGAGGACTCAACGAATCTCCTTGAAACAGGCCCCGGCTGATTGCGATATTTTCAGTTTCGATGTTACTTTCACCAGGTATTTGAAGGCGAATTTTAGTTTTCCACTCTGTCATTATATGTTGTAAAAAGGTCACTATATTATCATCGACTTTATATATTCTCAATATATCTATAAGTCTTTCATGCGGCACTGAATCAAAGGCCTTCTTGTAATCAATAAAAGCAGTAAATAGGTTCCTCTTTTTGGAATATGCTTGATTAGAAATGACTGAGTCGATGATAAGTTGTTCTTTGCAGCCCATGGAACCCTTAGCGCATCCTTTCTGTTGAGGCTCTATGATATTGTTCAGCGCACAGTGTTGGTAGATACGCCGGGCTACACAGGATGTGACCAACTTATAGAAAGTTGGAAGACAAGTAATTGGGCGGTATTTTGCTGGATCTTTGGTGTTATTTTGATCCTTCGGTATTAAATAAGTGGTTCCCTGAGTTAGGAATGATGGTATATCCTGCGGATTAGAAATAACATAATTAATTAGTGTTGATAAGCATTCATGAGCACTCCAAAACTTCTTCAGCCAAAAGTTTTGAACTCCGTCTGGTCCAGGAGATTTCCAGTTATGAAGCTCTTTGATGATATTTGAGACTTCTTCAGTGGTGAAGGGTTCGTAGAGAGTAGTAGTGTAGTGTTGGCAGTTCTGTGCCGTATCTTCTATCCATCCAGCATTGTTGTTAAGAGCAGCTGGTGTGGAAAGTTGATTTCCCCAAAACTCATGAATTTCTTCTTGGCTTGGATAAGACTTATCGAGATTTTCTACGGTGGAATTGAGTTTTCGATAGAACGCCTTCTCAGCAGTCTCAAAAAGGGCATTGTCGGATTTTCGGTTGTTACTCACTTTGTACCTTCTTAGTCGTCCTGAATAAACTGAGGGTCTTTGTTTTAACGTATCCAGGCACTGTTGAGCTGTGTTGTTTTCTGGATCGTATCTTGAGTGTCTTGCAGTATTCCGTATTATTTCTTCAGCTCTCCTGATGACTCTTGTACTTCTTACACCTCGTATATATTCTGTGACTCGACCAATATCCCTACGCAGCAATTCAATCTTTCCGAGCAGTCTTTTTTCCCAGGGTGCAATTCTGCTACCAGTCCTTCCGTTATTAGAACCCCGTCGTGTTCTGATCTTAATGCCCATTACATTAGCAATTGCTGTTACTGCACAGTAGATTAGCATGTGCAGATACTCTAATGTGTGGGCTTCTACGACATAATTGGGTAGGACTTCAGTGTTCACAATTTGTAACAGCACACCTAGTCTCTTACAAGAGTTTATTCGTGGTAGCGGTGGTCTGCTAAGTGGGTTTGTTCCATTAAACTCTTGTACAGCACGTGCCATTTCGCTTACTAGTTTATCATGTAGCTCGTTTTCCTGCTCTGTATTGTCAGGTTGAGTTTCTTGTATGGCAAGCTCAGGAATCTGCTCATGCACTTCATTGGGGACTTGATCTTCAATTACAACATCGTTATGAATCTCCCGTTCGACTTCGCTTCTGATGATATTGCGTCTAGTCTCTGGGATAAGGTTGTTTCTTATAATTACCCGGTATTGGTCTGATACTCGTTGCTCCGATACTTGAATATCTGGGTACTTCCTGCAAAATTCGGCATACAGCTGTTGTCGGTAGCCGATTGTTTCTTGACCGAGGTTTGTCACCTTGTAGTAGAAGCGCAAAATGTTCTCATTGATGGACACAGTCCATTTCATGCGCTGCCTCGGTCGTCCCGCTTGAGTGAGCGCCGGCTGATGATCCAGCGCAGCACCTTCGGCGGGTGGAGCTCTTGTTGTTGTTTGGCTCGCTTGTGGTTGTGGTTGTGGTTGGGCTGTAGCTGATTGTATGACAGGGGCCCGCCTCCTCAACACCCTGCCACCGACGTCCCGCATGCTGTCACGTCCAGCGCCGGCTCCAGACGTGCCCTGGCGATCCCCAGGCAGCGATCCTAAACATAAATTATGATTCTCCATTCTCATGGGTGTGCATTTTATACCTACTGCCAGGTGTCAGTTTTTGTTCCACGGCAAGTATCCCTGCTACTCTCTGGGTATTGGCGCTACGAATACCCAGAAAGCATCCCCATTCGCAGGGGGCCGCGCCTGATAGAAGAACTGACAAAAAACTCCCACAGGAGTTATTATTATTATTCCAGATTTAGCCATACGGCTCACACTCCCTCTGAGGGGAAAATTGACTCATCCCAGATACCTACGGTATCAAAAGGATTGAGCTCTGGTGGGACTCTTTCCGTGTTATCGAGCCCTAGGTGACTTGGAATGCAGGTGTATCTCCCAAAAATTTTCTTACACTTCTGGCCGTCGCAAGTACTACAGCTTTCTGCATGGTCTTATAAATATGTTCATTGAGACCCAGCTTTTGTATGCTTTCGAGGAGGGTCTTCGGAATGACTCCAGTAGTAGACATAACAATAGGTATCGTCTGGGTACTTTGCATTCTCCATTGTCTCCGTATTTGAATTTCCAGATCTCTATACTTGGCGATCTTTTCAGTAAATTTACTACGTAGATTATTGTTGTTAGGTATCGCCACATCAATTAATGTTGTTTGTCTTGTTAATTTATTAACTAGTACGAGATCTGGTCTATTATGTGCCACTGTTTGGTCTGTGAGCACACTGCGGTCCCAGTATAGCTTGTAGTTGCCATCCTCAAGCATACTCTGGGAGAGTATAGCGAGCTGTTGAAAGGTACACACGTTATTTTGATAGTCCGTTTAGTTTTGGAATTAGCAGTGGTAAACTATCTGAAATTAAATTTTTAAAAGTAGTGCACATAAGTTAAAGTGTTATCCAGTCTGTTTGGTGAATTTGGCTCCAGAAAAGTGCATCCAGGCCTGTGTGTAGATAAATTCATCGTATTGCAAGGTCAGCTTTATTTACATTATTTACATTAATTACTATCTATCACTCCCACCATGCCAACTAGTCAAACCTGCGCTAATTGTTTAAAAGCGATCGACGACCGTGAACGTTCGGCCCTACAATGTGATGCCTGCAAAAAAGGAATTCACCTGGCATGTACCGAGCTTCTCCAAGATGATCGCATAACCAGATGTAAGGTGCGAGGAATTAAAATTATTTGTAACAGCTGCTCAAGCAATATTGAAGCGTTTTCAAATTTAAAATCCATTCTTAAGGAATATAATGATGATCTACAATTAAAAATTAGTCAAATAGATGAAAAGATCGCTGAAATTACAACGAAATTCAATGATCTAGAAATTAAATTATCATCTGCTGACCAACATTCGTCACCACAATTTGCTGAAAATATCGCCAATGAAGCCGTCGATCGTATTAATCGTGCCAAAAATGTTATTATCAGAGGCGTACCAGAATCTACAGGTGATATTCAAACTAAAAAAGATGAAGACAAAAAATTTTTGGAGGAAATTTTGTCGGCTGTAGAATGTAATGCTACCCCGGTTACTTTCTTTAGAGTAGGCAAAGTTGGTGATAGATTTCCTAGAATGATTAAAATGGTAATGAATAATGAGTATGAAGCTAAGCAAATTCTACGAAATAAAAGGAAACTCTTAGAAAAAACAAAAACAAAAAATGTATCCATTGTTGACGATAAGACACCTATGCAAGTTAACTTTTTAAAAGAATTGCGATCTGAGTTAGAGACTAGAAAAGAAAACGGAGAGCAAAATTTAACAATAAAATACATACGTGGTATACCAAAAATCACTAATTTTCGACAATAATATTATAAAAACCTGCTTTTACGACTGGCTCTGCTTTTATACCAATTTAGCGACATTGCATTCTAAATTTAATGAACTTTTATGTTATATTCAGGATTTAAAACCTAAAATAATATTAATCACCGAGACTTGGCTAACACAAAAAGATTCTGACAATTTATATACTATAGATGGATATTCTCTTTACAGATTTGATCGCAGCAATCGAAGAGGGGGAGGAGTGTGCATATACTTGTCATTAGATATTTCTGAGACTTTTTCTGTTGCTAATCTGGATGTTGTTGTACCTAACATTGAACTTTTATGTTTAAAAATTTCTCTTAATTCACTTGTTATTCACTTGGCGTGCATATATCCTCCGGGTAGTACTGTCCTAGAAGATGACCTAATCTTGATTGAAAAAATGGAACTCCTTTCAAACCTTGAAAACCTTGTCTTAATTGGTGATTTTAATTTTGCCGATATCTCTTGGCCTTTGACTATTGTAAGTAATGAACTAACAAATTCGAAAAACATTTTTACAAATTTTGTTCAAAGTTCTAATCTACACCAATTGATTACCAATCCAACTCGTTTCAGAATAAACAATTTGCCATCAACGTTAGATATGATTTTTACAAATGATGACCAGTTGCTTACAGAACCGGTGATTCGCACTCCAGTGGGCAATTCTGATCATGTAGTTATCACGACAAACATACAGTTTCTTATGGAATATAATCATCTTTCTGAAAATACAGTTATACATGAAATAAAAAATTTTGAAAACCTCTCTCTTCAATTGCGTGATGTTGATTGGCCGTTACTACTGGGAAGTCTAGAACATCCGGAAGAAGTTTGGAATAATTTCATGAACATCATTGACAACTACAAAAGACTCAACACTACAAAAAAAACTTACTATAGGAACAAACTTAAGCCATGGATTAACGGTGAATTGATATCACTTATAAGACACAAAAGAAAATTATGGCGAAAATACAAACGTACAGGTGATACACGTGACTTGCAAACTCACAAAAACTACACAGGAATACTAAAAAAGTATATCAACGAAGCCAGAATGGCATATGAAGAAACTATTGTAAGCTGCAACGACTCTAAAAAACTGTATAAATATGTTAGGTCTGCTATGTCTTCTAAAGTGTCCATTCCACTGTTAAAAAAGCATGATGAAACGATTTGTCAGAACACGTGTGAGGTCGCTAATATTCTCGCAGATACATTTTCTAAAGTTTTTGCTATTGAACCGTCTCAAAATCAGTTTCCTATAATCAGTAATCCACGAGTTATTCCCAAAATTGATTATATTGATTTTTCACCTGAAATCATTCAGCGCCATATTGACAAATTAAAAAACAACTCATCTCCAGGGCCCGATAAAATTTCTACATTATTTTTGAAAAAATGTTCAGATGTCCTCTCTGTTCCACTATCACTAATGATGCGTTCATCTTTTAATGCACACTCTTTGCCTTTAATTTGGAAAAGTGCTTCGGTGACACCTATATTTAAAAAAGGGAATAAGTTAGATCCTAATAATTACAGACCAATAAGCCTTACACCTGTTATTTGTAAAGTTATGGAATCAATTATTACAGAGTGTCTTTCAGAATTTTTACTTCGAGAAAAAATTATTCCTCTACAACAACATGGCTTTGTGAAAAGTCGATCAACCATGACTAATTTACTGTGGTGTGTTAATGAGTGGACAGCAGCATTAGATAAAAAACGACCTGTGGATATAATATATTTAGACTTTGCAAAAGCATTTGATCGAGTACCAAGAAGAAAATTGATGTATAAACTAGAACATTTTGGCATTCGCGGACAACTTCTTGAGTGGATTAATGATTTTTTAACAAATCGGGAGTTTTGTGTTAGAGTTGGCAAGTCGCTGTCATCTAAAAAAACGGTTTTAAGTGGTGTTCCACAAGGATCTGTTTTGGGTCCACTTCTATTTGTGTTGTATGCTAGTGATCTTGAATCTCATATCAAATCTAGGAAAGCTTTCTACGCAGACGATACAAAAATATTTGCTGACCCACTCTTGAATGGGAAAGACTTACAAAGTGACTTAGATTCGATCTTCAAGTGGTGTTCGGATTGGATGTTACCTCTAAATAGAGATAAGTGTGTGGTTTTACATTTGGGAAAAAATAACCCTCGTTTGTCTTACTCGATAGACGGGCATTTACTGGATACTGTGGAATCATATAGTGACCTTGGTGTAACAATTACTGAAAATTTGAGTTGGTCGGAGCATATTTCAAACGTTACTAAAAAAGCGAATAGTAAGTTATACCTACTTAGTAAGACTTTTACAAAAATATCATTTTCGGGTTCTATTCGTTTATATAAAACTTATGTCCGACCCCTACTGGAGTACTGTGGAACGGTTTGGTGCCCAGAATTAGTGCGCGATAGAACTCTTCTCGAAAATATTCAAAAGAAGGCCACCAGACTATGTTTCAAACGAAGAAGGCCAGATTACCAACAAAGACTTTCTTTAGCCGGGTTATCAATTTTGAAGCTCGTCGACTCCGTGGTGACTTAATTATCACCTTCCGAATTTTAAAGTATGGATATGGAGATTTGCAACACTTGTTTATTTTAGACGATCACAGCAGACTACGTGGACATAGTTTGAAAGTGAAGAAGGAACCCTTTTCGTCGATAAAGCGCCAACATTTTCTGTGTAATCGCATTTTTAATATATGGAACAGTCTCCCAACGGAAATTATAAATTCTCCATCTATTAATGTTTTCAAAAACCAACTAGACAGTTATTTGTTTGTAAACTGATCAGTGTTGTGCACAATATATTAGTCTATAGTTTATTTGCGAAGCTAATTTTTGTAATGTGGGTACTATTTCATTTTTCTTGTAAATGGGCTTATGGGTCTCCATGACCCCAGCCCTTATTTCTATGTAATAATAATAATAATAATAATAATAATACTCTCAGGAACGTATTGATAATATGGAAGATAGTCCGTTTGGAGAAGTCCCAGCTTGTTAGCTATCTCTTGATGAAGGATTTTTCCCACTGCGTCATGCCGTTCCTTGTATTCAGTTGCAGCAAATGCCTGGCAGCCCCCTGTAATATGTTGGATGGTTTCTTGGGCTTGACATCCATATCGGCATCTGTCGTTTTGAACCTGAGGGTCTTTGACGATATATTTCAGGTAATTTCTGGTTAGTATAACCTGATCCTGGATGGCCAGTAATGAACCCTCCGTTTCAGGGAACATCTTTCCTGATGTCAACCAATAGTTCGACGCTGTATTGTCGACATAGTCTTGGCTAACCTCATTGGGATGCCGCCCGTGCAGAGGTTTACTCATCCAGGTGCGCAGTTTTTCGTCCTTAGTAAGGTGGTTTATGCGCATTTCTGGTTCCCTCAGTTTGATCGGTGTTGTGTCATCTACTGCGCAGATTGCGCGGTGTAGAGTAGATGTCTCAGCCTGCATCTGAAAATAAGTTCTTAAATTAGCAATCTGTTTATCTAATTGCTCACCTATATCCATAAGTCCTCTTCCTCCTAAATACCGGGGTAATGTCGTTCGTTCTACTGCACTTTTAGGGTGGTGTTTTTGTGCCTTTGTGAGGTGTGTTCGTACTTTTCGCTGAAGATTTTCTATATCCGTTTTTGTCCACTTAACAATACCAAATGAATAGCTAAGCGCGGAACAAGCGTAGGTGTTCAGTGCCTTAAACAAATTTTTACTGTTAAGCTGTGAACGAAGCAGTTGTTTTACCCTTCTTATAAACTCAGTTGTTATCTCAGTTTTCATTTGCTTATGGTCAATTTTCCGCGCCTGCTTTACTCCAAGATATTTGTACATATCGTTATCGCCCATGGCCTCGATGTTCTGGCCATTTTGCACATCGAATTCACCGGGCTGTACCTTTCCTCTGACTATATTCAAAACACGGCACTTGTCTAGACCGAACTGCATACTAATATCATTAGAGAATGTTTCTACAGTTTTCAGCATCTCTTCTAGGTGTTCTCGAGTGGAAGCCATTAATTTCAAATCATCCATATACAACAGATGATTGAGCTTCGCTACTACAGTATTATTGCTTTTAATGCTAAAACCTGAGTCAGTGGAGTTTAATAGTTGGGAAAGGGGGTTCAAAGCTAAACAGAACCACAGTGGACTCAAGGAGTCTCCTTGAAACAGGCCCCGGTTGATTGCGATATTTTCGGTTTCGATATTGTTTTCACCAGGTATTTGGAGGTGAATTTTAGTCTTCCAATCTCTCATTATATGCCTTAAAAAGGTCACTATGTTATCATCGACTTTGTATATTTTCAATATATCTATTAGCCATTCATGCGGTACTGAATCAAAGGCCTTTTTATAGTCAATAAAAGCAGTAAAAAGGTTCCTTTTTTTAGTGAATGCCTGGATAGAAATGACTGAGTCGATGATAAGCTGTTCTTTGCAACCCATGGAACCCTTAGCGCATCCTTTCTGTTGAGGCTCTATGATATTGTTTAGAGCACAGTGTTGGTAGACACGCCGGGTTACACAGGATGTGACCAATTTATACAAAGTTGGAAGACAAGTAATTGGGCGGCACTTGGATGGATCTTGGGTGTTATTTTGATCCTTGGGTATTAAATAAGTAGTTCCCTGAGTTAGAAATGATGGTAATTCCTGCAGATTAGAAATAACATGATTAATTAATGTTGATAAGCACTCATGAATACTCCTAAACTTTTTAAGCCAAAAGTTCTGAACTCCGTCTGGTCCAGGAGATTTCCAGTTATGAAGCTCTTTGATGACATTTGAGACTTCTTCAGTCGTGAATGGTTCGTAGTTAGCAGTGACGTAGTGGTGACAGTTGTGCGTCGTATCTTCTATCCAGCCAGCATTGTTGTTAAGAGCAGCTGGTGTGGATAGTTGATTTCCCCAAAACTCATGAATTTCTTCTTGGCTTGGGTAAGACTTGTCGACACTTTCTACGGTGGAATTGAGTTTTCGGTAAAACGCCTTCTCAGAGTTCTCAAAAAGTGCATTGTCACATTTTCGGTTGTTACTAACTTTATACCTTCTTAATCGTCCTGAATAGACGGAGAGTTTTTGTTTTAATGTATCCAAACACTGTTGAGCTGTGTTATTTTCTGGATCGTATCTCGAGTGTCTTGCAGTGCTCCGCATTATTTCTTCAGCTCTCTTAATGACTTTTCTACTTGTTACACCTCTTATATATTCTGTGACTTGACCAATATCCCTACGCAGTAATTCAATTTTTCCGAGAAGTCTTTTTTCCCAGGGTGCAATTCTGTTACCAGTCCTTCCGTTATTAGTACCCCGTCGTGTTCTGATCTTAACGCCCATTACATTGGCAATTGCTGTTGCTGCACAGTAGATTAGCATATGCAGATATTCCAATGTGTGGGCTTCTACGACATAATTGGGTAGGAATTCAGTATTCACAATTTGTAACTGCGCACCTAGTTTCTTACAAGAGTTTATTCGTGGTAGCGGTGGTCTGCTAAGTGGATTTGTTCCATTAAACTCTTGTACGGCACGAGCCATTTCGCTTTCTAGACTCTCGCGCAACTCGTTGTTTTCCTGCTGTGTATTGTCAGGTTGAGTTTCTGGTATGGGAATCTCAGGAATCTGCTCATCAAGGATTTCATTAGGAACTTGATCTAAAACTAGCTCTTGGTTATTAATCTCCCGTTCGACTTCGCTTTTGATCGTATTGCGTCTAGTCTCTGGGATAAGGTTGTTTCTTATGATTACCCGGTATTGATCTGATACTCTTTGCTCCGATACTTGAATATCTGGGTACTCCCTGCAAAATTCGGCATACAGCTGTTGTCTGTAGCCGATCGTTTCTTGACCGAGGTTGGTGACCTTATAATAGAAGCACAAAATGCTTTCGTTAATGGACACAGTCCATTTCATGCGCTGCCTCGGTCGTCCCGCTTGAGTGAGCGCCGGCTGATGTTCCAGCGCAGCACCTTCAGCGAGTGGAGCTCTTGCTGTTGTTTGGCTCGCTTGTGGTTGTTGTTCTTGTTGTTGGGCTGTAGCTGTTTGTGTGACAGGGGCCCGCCTCCTCAACACCCTGCCACCGACGTCCCGCATGCTGTCACGTCCAGCGCCGGCTCCAGACGTGCCCTAGCGATCCCCAGGCAGCGATCCTAAACATAAACCATAATTCTCCATATCAATGGGTGTGCATTTTATACCTACTGCCAGGTGTCAGTTTTTGTTCCACGGCAAGTATCCCTGCTACTCTCTGGGTACTGGCGCTACGAATACCCAGAAAGTATCCCCCATTCGCAGGGGGCCGCGCCTGATAGAAGAACTGACAAAAAACTCCCACAGGTTATTATTATTATTTATAGATTTAGCCATACGGCTCACACTACCTCTAAGGGGAAAATTGACTCATCCCAGATACCTACGGTATCAAAAGGATTGAGCTCTGGTGGGACTCTTTCCGTGTTATTGAGCCCTGGGTGACTTGGAATGCAGGTGTATCTCCCAAAAATTTTCGTACACATCTGGCCGTCGCAAGTAGAACAGCTTTCTGCATGGCCTTATAAAGATGTTCATTGAGACCCAGCTTTTTTATGCCTTCGAGGAGGGTCTTCGGAATGACTCCAGTAGTAGAGATAACAATAGGTATCGTCTGGGTACTTTGCATTCTCCATTGTCTCCGTATTTGAATTTCCAGATCTCTATACTTGGCGATCTTTTCAGTAAATTTACTACGTAGATTATTGTTGTTAGGTATCGCCACATCAATTAGTGTTGTTTGTCTTGTTAATTTATTAACTAGTACGAGATCTGGTCTATTATGTGCCACTGTTTGGTCTGTGAGCACAGTGCGGTCCCAGTATAGCTTGTAGTTGCCATCCTCAAGCATACTCTCAGGGACGTATTGATAATATGGGAGATGATCCGTTTGGAGAAGTCCCAGCTTGTTAGCTATCTCTTGGTGAAGGATTTTTCCCACTGCGTCATGCCGTTCCTTGTATTCAGTTGCAGCAAATGCCTGGCAGCCCCCTGTAATATGTTGGATGGTTTCTTGGGCTTGACATCCATATCGGCATCTGTCGTTTTGAACCTGAGGGTCTTTGACGATATATTTCAGGTAATTTCTGGTTGGTATAACCTGATCCTGAATGGCCAGTAATGAACCCTCCGTTTCAGGGAACATCTTTCCTGATGTCAACCAATAGTTCGACGCTGTATTGTCGACATAGTCTTGGCTGACCTCATTGGGATGTCGCCCGTGCAGAGGTTTACCCATCCAGGTGCGCAGTTTTTCGTCCTTAGTAAGGTGGTTTATGCGCATTTCTGGTTCCCTCAGTTTGATCGGTGTTGTGTCATCTACTACGCAAATTGCGCGGTGTAGAGTAGATGTCTCAGCCTGCATCTGAAAATAAGTTCTTAAATTAGCAATCTGTATATCTAATTGCTCACCTATATCCATAAGTCCTCTTCCTCCTAAATACCGGGGTAATGTCGTTCGTTCTACTGCACTTTTAGGGTGGTGTTTTTGTGCCTTTGTGAGGTGTGTTCGTACTTTTCGCTGAAGATTTTCTATATCCGTTTTTGTCCACTTAACAATACCAAATGAATAGCTAAGTGCAGAACAAGCGTAGGTGTTTAGTGCCTTAAACAAATTTTTACTGTTAAGCTGTGAACGAAGCAGCTGTTTTACCCTTCTTATAAACTCAGTAGTTATCTCAGTTTTCATTTGCTTATGGTCAATTTTGCGCGCCTGCTTTACTCCAAGATATTTGTACATATCATTATCGCCCATGGCCTCGATGTTCTGGCCATTCTGCATATCGAATCCACCGGGCTGTACCTTTCCTCTGACTATATTCAACACACGGCACTTGTCTAGACCGAACTGCATACTAATATCATTAGAGAATGTTTCTACAGTTTTTAGCATCTCTTCTAGGTGTTCTCGAGTGGAAGCCATTAATTTCAAATCATCCATATACAACAGATGATTGAGCTTCGCTACCACAGTATTATTGCTTTTAATGCTAAAACCTGAGTCAGTGGAGTTTAATAGCTGGGAAAGGGGGTTCAAAGCTAAACAGAACCACAATGGACTCAGCGAGTCTCCTTGAAACAGGCCCCGGTTGATTGCGATATTTTCGGTTTCGATATTGTTTTCACCAGGTATTTGGAGGTGAATTTTAGTCTTCCAATCTCTCATTATATGCCTTAAAAAGGTCACTATGTTATCATCGACTTTGTATATTTTCAATATATCTATTAACCATTCATGCGGTACTGAATCAAATGCCTTTTTATAGTCAATAAAAGCAGTAAAAAGGTTCCTTTTTTTAGTGAATGCCTGGTTAGAAATGACTGAGTCGATGATAAGCTGTTCTTTGCAACCCATGGAACCCTTAGCGCATCCTTTCTGTTGAGGCTCTATGATATTGTTTAGAGCACAGTGTTGGTAGATACGCCGAGTTACACAGGATGTGACCAATTTATATAAAGTTGGAAGACAAGTAATTGGGCGGTACTTGGATGGATCTTGAGTGTTATTTTGATCCTTGGGTATTAAATAAGTAGTTCCCTGAGTTAGAAATGATGGTAATTCCTGCGGATTAGAAATAACATGATTAATTAATGTTGATAAGCACTCATGAATACTCCAAAACTTTTTAAGCCAGAAGTTCTGAACTCCGTCTGGTCCAGGAGATTTCCAGTTGTGAAGCTCTTTGATGACATTTGAGACTTCTTCAGTCGTGAATGGTTCGTAGTTAGCAGTGACGTAGTGGTGACAGTTGTGCGTCGTATCTTCTATCCAGCCAGCATTGTTGTTAAAAACAGCTGGTGTGGAAAGTTGATTTCCCCAAAACTTATGAATTTCTTCTTGGCTTGGGTAAGACTTGTCGACACTTTCTACGGTGGAATTGAGTTTTCGGTAGAACGCCTTCTCAGAGTTCTCAAAAAGTGCATTGTCACATTTTCGGTTGTTACTAACTTTATACCTTCTTAATCGTCCTGAATAGACGGAGAGTTTTTGTTTTAATGTATCCAGACACTGTTGGGCTTTGTTATTTTCTGGATCGTATCTCGAGTGTCTTGCAGTGCTCCGCATTATTTCTTCAGCTCTCTTAATGACCTTTCTACTTGTTACACCTCTTACATATTCTGTAACTTGACCAATATCCCTACGCAGTAATTCAATTTTTCCGAGAAGTCTTTTTTCCCAGGGTGCAGTTCTGTTACCAGTCCTTCCGTTATTAGTACCCCGTCGTGTTCTGATCTTAACGCCCATTACATTAGCAATTGCTGTTGCTGCACAGTAGATTAGCATATGCAGATATTCCAATGTGTGGGCTTCTACGACATAATTGGGTAGGACTTCAGTGTTAACAATTTGTAACAGCGCACCTAGTTTCTTACAAGAGTTTATTCGTGGTAGCGGTTGTCTGCTAAGTGGATTTGTTCCATTAAACTCTTGTACGGCACGAGCCATTTCGTTTGCTAGACTATCGCGCAACTCGTTGTTTTCCTGCTGTGTATTGTCAGGTTGAGATTCTGGTATGGGAATCTCAGGGATCTGCTCATCAAGTATTTCATTAGGGACTTGATCTAAAACTAGCCCTTGGTTGTTAATCTCCCGTTCGACTTCGCTTTTGATCGTATTGCGTCTAGCCTCTGGGATAAGGTTGTTTCTTATGATTACCCGGTATTGATCTGATACTCTTTGCTCCGATACTTGAATATCTGGGTACTCCCTGCAAAATTCGGCATACAGCTGTTGTCTGTAGCCGATCGTTTCTTGACCGAAGTTTGTCACCTTATAATAGGAGCGCAAAATGCTTTCGTTAATGGACACAGTCCATTTCATGCGCTGCCTCGGTCGTCCCGCTTGAGTGAGCGCCGGCTGATGTTCCAGCGCAGCACCTTCAGCGGGTGGAGCTCTTGCTGTTGTTTGGCTCGCTTGTGGTTGTTGTTCTTGTTGGGCTGTAGCTGATTGTATGACAGGGGCCCGCCTCCTCAACACCCTGCCACCGACGTCCCGCATGCTGTCACGTCCAGCGCCGGCTCCAGACGTGCCCTGGCGATCCCCAGGCAGCGATCCTAAACATAAATTATTATTCTCCATTCTCATGGGTGTGCATTTTATACCTACTGCCAGGTGTCAGTTTTTGTTCCACGGCAAGTATCCATGCTACCCTCTGGGTACTGGCGCTACGAATACCCAGAAAGCATCCCCCATTCGCAGGGGGCCGCGCCTGATAGAAGAACTGACAAAAAACTCCCACAGGTTATTATTATTATTATTATCCATACGGCTCACACTCCCTCTAAGGGGAAAATTGACTCATACCAGATACCTACGGTATCAAAAGGATTGAGCTCTGGTGGGACTCTTTCCGTGTTATCGAGCCCTAGGTGACTTGGAATGCAGGTGTATCTCCCAAAAATTTTCGTACACTTCTGGCCGTCGCAAGTAGTACAGCTTTCTGCATGGTCTTATAAAGATGTTCATTGAGACCCAGCTTTTTTATGCTTTCGAGGAGGGTCTTCGGAATGACTCCAGTAGTAGATATAACAATATGTATCGTCTGGGTACTTTGCATTCTCCATTGTCTCCGTATTTGAATTTCCAGATCTCTATACTTGGCGATCTTTTCAGTAAATTTACTACGTAGATTATTGTTGTTAGGTATCGCCACATCAATTAGTGTTGTTTGTCTTGTTAATTTATTAACTAGTACGAGATCTGGTCTATTATGTGCCACTGTTTGGTCTGTGAGCCCACTGCGGTCCCAGTATAGCTTGTAGTTGCCATCCTCAAGCATACTCTCAGGAACGTATTGATAATATGGGAGATGGTCCGTTTGGAGAAGTCCCAACTTGTTAGCTATCTCTTGATGAATGATTTTTCCCACTGCGTCATGCCGTTCCTTATATTCAGTTGCAGCAAATGCCTGGCAGCCCCCTGTAATATGTTGGATGGTTTCTTGGGCTTGACATCCATATCGGCATCTGTCGTTTTGAACCTGAGGGTCCTTGACGATATATTTCAGGTAATTTCTGGTTGGTATAACCTGATCCTGAATGGCCAGTAATGAACCCTCCGTTTCAGGGAACATCTTTCCTGATGTCAACCAATAGTTCGACGCTGTATTGTCGACATTGTCTTGGCTGACCTCATTGGGATGTCGCCCGTGCAGAGGTTTACCCATCCAGGCGCGCAGTTTTTCGTCCTTAGTAAGGTGGTTTAAGCGCATTTCTGGTTCTCTCAGTTTGATCGGTGTTGTGTCATCTACTGCGCAAATTGCGCGGTGTAGAGTAGATGTCTCAGCCTGCATCTGAAAATAAGTTCTTAAATTAGCAATTTGTTTATCTAATTGCTCACCTATATCCATAAGTCCTCTTCCTCCTAAATACCGGGGTAATGTCGTTCGTTCTACTGCACTTTTAGGGTGGTGTTTTTGTGCCTTTGTGAGGTGTGTTCGTACTTTTCGCTGAAGATTTTCTATATCCGTTTTTGTCCACTTAACAATACCAAATGAATAGCCAAGCGCGGAACAAGCGTAGGTGTTTAGTGCCTTAAACAAATTTTTACTGTTAAGCTGTGAACGAAGCAGCTGTTTTACCCTTCTTGTAAACTCAGCAGTTATCTCAGTTTTCATTTGCTTATGGTCAATTTTCCGTGCCTGCTTTACTCCAAGATATTTGTACATATCGTTGTCGCCCATAGCCTCGATGTTCTGGCCATTTTGCATATCGAATCCACCGGGCTGTACCTTTCCTCTGACTATATTCAAAACACGGCACTTGTCTAGACCGAACTGCATACTAATATCATTAGAGAATGTTTCTACAGTTTTTAGCATCTCTTCCAGGTGTTCTCGAGTGGAAGCCATTAATTTCAAATCATCCATATACAACAGATGATTGAGCTTCGCTACCACAGTATTATTGCTTTTAATGCTAAAACCTGAGTCAGTGGAGTTTAATAGCTGGGAAAGGGGGTTCAAAGCTAAACAGAACCACAATGGACTCAACGAGTCTCCTTGATAGGCCCCGGTTGATTGCGATATTTTCGGTTTCGATATTGTTTTCACCAGGTATTTGGAGGTGAATTTTAGTCTTCCAATCTCTCAGTATATGTCTTAAAAAGGTCACTATGTTATCATCTACTTTGTATATTTTCAATATATCTATTAGCCATTCATGCGGTACTGAATCAAAGGCCTTTTTATAGTCAATAAAAGCAGTAAAGAGGTTCCTTTTTTTGGTGAATGCCTGGTTAGAAATGACTGAGTCGATGATAAGCTGTTCTTTGCAACCCATGGAACCCTTAGCGCATCCTTTCTGTTGAGGCTCTATGATATTGTTTAGAGCACAATGTTGGTAGATACGCCGGGTTACACAGGATGTGACCAATTTATACAAAGTTGGAAGACAAGTAATTGGGCGGTACTTGGATGGATCTTGGGTGTTATTTTGATCCTTGGGTATTAAATAAGTAGTTCCCTGAGTTAGAAATGATGGTAATGCCTGCGGATTAGAAATAACATGATTAATTAATGTTGATAAGCACTCATGAATACTCCAAAACTTTTTAAGCCAGAAGTTCTGAACTCCGTCTGGTCCAGGAGATTTCCAGTTATGAAGCTCTTTGATGACATTTGAGACTTCTTCAGTCGTGAATGGTTCGTAGTTAGCAGTGACGTAGTGGTGACATTTGTGCGTCGTATCTTCTATCCAGCCAGCATTGTTGTTAAAAACAGCTGGTGTGGAAAGTTGATTTCCCCAAAACTCATGAATTTCTTCTTGGCTTGGGTAAGACTTGCCGACACTTTCTACGGTGGAATTGAGTTTTCGGTAGAACGCCTTCTCAGAGTTTTCAAAAAGTGCATTGTCACATTTTCGGTTGTTACTAACTTTATACCTTCTTAATCGTCCTGAATAGACGGAGAGTTTTTGTTTTAATGTATCCAGACACTGTTGGGCTGTGTTATTTTCTGGATCGTATCTCGAGTGTCTTGCAGTGCTCCGCATTATTTCTTCAGCTCTCTTAATGACCTTTCTACTTGTCACACCTCTTACATATTCTGTAACTTGACCAATATCCCTACGCAGTAATTATAATTATTATTATTCAGATTTAGCCATACGGCTCACACTCCCTCTAAGGGGAAAATTGACTCATCCCAGATACCTACGGTATCAAAAGGATTGAGCTCTGGTGGGTCTCTTTCCGTGTTATCGAGCCCTAGGTGACTTGGAATGCAGGTGTATCTCCCAAAAATTTTCGTACACTTCTGGCCGTTGCAAGTAGTACAGCTTTCTGCATGGTCTTATAAAGATGTTCATTGAGACCCAGCTTTTTTATGCTTTCGAGGAGGGTCTTCGGAATGACTCCAGTAGTAGATATAACAATAGGTATCGTCTGGGTACTTTGCATTCTCCACTGTCTCCGTATTTGAATTTCCAGATCTCTATACTTGGCGATCTTTTCAGTAAATTTACTACGTAGATTATTGCTGTTAGGTATCGCCACATCAATTAGTGTTGTTTGTCTTGTTAATTTATTAACTAGTACGAGATCTGGTCTATTATGTGCCACTGTTTGGTCTGTGAGCACACTGCGGTCCCAGTATAGCTTGTAGTTGCCATCTTCAAGCATACTCTCAGGAACGTATTGA
Organism: Diabrotica virgifera virgifera; assembly: GCF_917563875.1. Lineage (NCBI taxonomy): Eukaryota > Metazoa > Arthropoda > Insecta > Coleoptera > Chrysomelidae > Diabrotica > Diabrotica virgifera. The sequence continues at coordinate 153,792,686 of NC_065446.1, read as the reverse complement.
TAATATGGGAGATGGTCCGTTTGGAGAAGTCCCAACTTGTTAGATATCTCTTGATGAAGGATTTTTCCCACTGCGTCATGCCGTTCCTTATATTCAGTTGCAGCAAATGCTTGGCAGCCCCCTGTAATATGTTGGATGGTTTCTTGGGCTTGACATCCATATCGGCATCTGTCGTTTTGAACCTGAGGGTCTTTGACGATATATTTCAGGTAATTTCTGGTTGGTATAACCTGATCCTGAATGGCCAGTAATGAACCCTCCGTTTCAGGGAACATCTTTCCTGATGTCAACCAATAGTTCGACGCTGTATTGTCGACATAGTCTTGGCTGACCTCATTGGGATGTCGCCCGTGCAGAGGCTTACCCATCCAGGCGCGCAATTTTTCGTCCTTAGTAAGGTGGTTTAAACGCATTTCTGGTTCCCTCAGTTTGATCGGTGTTGTGTCATCTACTGCGCAAATGGCGCGGTGTAGAGTAGATGTCTCAGCCTGCATCTGAAAATAAGTTCTTAAATTAGCAATTTGTTTATCTAATTGCTCACCTATATCCATAAGCCCTCTTCCTCCTAAATACCGGGGTAATGTCGTTCGTTCTACTGCACTTTTAGGGTGGTGTTTTTGTGCCTTTGTGAGGTGTGTTCGTACTTTTCGCTGAAGATTTTCTATATCCGTTTTTGTCCACTTAACAATACCAAATGAATAGCTAAGCGCGGAACAAGCGTAGATGTTTAGTGCCTTAAACAAATTTTTACTGTTAAGCTGTGAACGAAGCAGCTGTTTTACCCTTCTTATAAACTCAGTAGTTATCTCAGTTTTCATTTGATTATGGTCAATTTTCCGCGCCTGCTTTACTCCAAGATATTTGTACATATCGTTGTCGCCCATGGCCTCGATGTTCTGGCCATTTTGCATATCGAATCCACCGGGCTGTACCTTTCCTCTGACTATATTCAAAACACGGCACTTGTCTAGACCGAACTGCATACTAATATCATTAGAGAATGTTTCTACAGTTTTTGGCATCTCTTCTAGGTGTTCTCGAGTGGAAGCCATTAATTTCAAATCATCCATATACAACAGATGATTGAGCTTCGCTACCACAGTATTATTGCTTTTAATGCTAAAACCTGAGTCAGTGGAGTTTAATAGCTGGGAAAGGGGGTTCAAAGCTAAACAGAACCACAATGGACTCAACGAGTCTCCTTGAAATAGGCCCCGGTTGATTGCGATATTTTCGGTTTCGATATTGTTTTCACCAGGTATTTGGAGGTGAATTTTAGTCTTCCAATCTCTCATTATATGCCTTAAAAAGGTCACTATGTTTTCATCGACTTTGTATATTTTCAATATATCTATTAGCCATTCATGCGGTACTGAATCAAAGGCCTTTTTATAGTCAATAAAAGCAGTAAAAAGGTTCCTTTTTTTAGTGAATGCCTGGTTAGAAATGACTGAGTCGATGATAAGCTGTTCTTTGCAACCCATGGAACCCGTAGCGCATCCTTTCTGTTGAGGCTCTATGATATTGTTTAGAGCACAATGTTGGTAGATACGCCGGGTTACACAGGATGTGACCAATTTATACAAAGTTGGAAGACAAGTAATTGGGCGGTACTTGGATGGATCTTGGGTGTTATTTTGATCCTTGGGTATTAAATAAGTAGTTCCCTGAGTTAGAAATGATGGTAATTCCTGCGGATTAGAAATAACATGATTAATTAATTTTGATAAGCACTCATGAATACTCCAAAACTTTTTAAGCCAGAAGTTCTGGACTCCGTCTGGTCCAGGAGATTTCCAGTTATGAAGCTCTTTGATGACATTTGAGACTTCTTCAGTCGTGAATGGTTCGTAGTTAGCAGTGACGTAGTGGTGACAGTTGTGCGTCGTATCTTCTATCCAGCCAGCATTGTTGTTAAAAACAGCTGGTGTGGAAAGTTGATTTCCCCAAAGCTCATGAATTTCTTCTTGGCTTGGGTAAGACTTGTCGACACATTCTACGGTGGAATTGAGTTTTCGGTAGAACGCCTTCTCAGAGTTCTCAAAAAGTGCATTGTCACATTTTCGGTTGTTACTAACTTTATACCTTCTTAATCGTCCTGAATAGACGGAGAGTTTTTGTTTTAATGTATCCAGACACTGTTGGGCTGTGTTATTTTCTGGATCGTATCTCGAGTGTCTTGCAGTGCTCCGCATTATTTCTTCAGCTCTCTTAATGACCTTTCTACTTGTTACACCTCTTACATATTCTGTAACTTGACCAATATCCCTACGCAGTAATTCAATTTTTCCGAGAAGTCTTTTTTCCCAGGGTGCAATTCTGTTACCAGTCCTTCCGTTATTAGTACCCCCGTCGTGTTCTGATCTTAACGCCCATTACATTAGCAATTGCTGTTGCTGCACAGTAGATTAGCATATGCAGATATTCCAATGTGTGGGCTTCTACGACATAATTAGGTAGGACTTCAGTGTTCACAATTTGTAACAGCGCACCTAGTTTCTTACAAGAGTTTATTCGTGGTAGCGGTGGTCTGCTAAGTGGATTTGTTCCATTAAACTCTTGTACGGCACGAGCCATTTCGTTTTCTAGACTATGGCGCAACTCGTTGTTTTCCTGCTGTGTATTGTCAGGTTGAGTTTCTGGTATGGGAATCTCAGGAATCTGCTCCTCAAGGATTTCATTAGGGATTTGATCTAAAACTAGCTCTTGGTTATTAATCTCCCGTTCGACTTCGCTTTTGATGGCATCGCGTCTAGTCTCTGGGATAAGATTATTTCTTATGATTACCCGGTATTGATCTGATACTCTTTGCTCCGATACTTGAATATCTGGATACTCCCTGCAAAATTCGGCATACAGCTATTGTCTGTAGCCGATCGTTTCTTGACCGAGGTTTGTCACCTTATAATAGAAGCGCAAAATGCTTTCATTGATGGACACAGTCCATTTCATGCGCTGCCTCGGTCGTCCCGCTTGAGTGAGCGCCGGCTGATGATCCAGCGCAGCACCTTCGGCGGGTGGAGCTCTTGTTGTTATTTGGCTCGCTTGTGGTTGTGGTTGGGCTGTAGCTGATTGTATGACAGGGGCCCGCCTCCTCAACACCCTGCCACCGACGTCCCGCATGCTGTCACGCCCAGCGCCGGCTCCAGACGTGCCCTGGCGATCCCCAGGCAGCGATCCTAAACACAAATTATTATTCTCCATCTCATGGGTGTGCATTTTATACCTACTGCCAGGTGTCAGTTTTTGTTCCACGGCAAGTATTCCTGCTACTCTCTGGGTATTGGCGCTACGAATACCCAGAAAGCATCCCCCATTCGCAGGGGGCCGCGCCTGATAGAAGAACTGACAAAAAAACTCCCACAGGAGTTATTATTATTATATTTAGCCATACGGCTCACACTCCCGCTGAGGGGAAAATTGACTCATCCCAGATACCTACGGTATCAAAAGGAGTGAGCTCTGGTGGGACTCTTTCCGTGTTATCGAGCCCTAGATGACTTGGAATGCAGGTGTATCTCCCAAAAATTTTCTTACACTTCTGGCCGTCGCAAGTAGTACAGCTTTCTGCATGGTCTTATAAATATGTTCATTGAGACCCAGCTTTTTTATGCTTTCGAGGAGGGTCTTCGGAATGACTCCAGTAGTAGACATAACAATAGGTATCGTCTGGGTACTTTGCATTCTCCATTGTCTCCGTATTTGAATTTCCAGATCTCTATACTTGGCGATCTTTTCAGTAAATTTACTACGTAGATTATTGTTGTTAGGTATCGCCACATCAATTAGTGTTGTTTGTCTTGTTAATTTATTAACTACTACGAGATCTGGTCTATTATGTGCCACTGTTTGGTCTGTGAGCACACTGCGGTCCCAGTATAGCTTGTAGTTGCCATCCTCAAGCATACTCTCAGGGACGTATTGATAATATGGGAGATGGTCCGTTTGGAGAAGTCCCAGCTTGTTAGCTATCTCTTGATGAAGGATTTTTCCCACTGCGTCATGCCGTTCCTTGTATTCAGTTGCAGCAAATGCCTGGCAGCCCGCTGTAATATGTTGGATGGTTTCTTGGGCTTGACATCCATATCGGCATCTGTCGTTTTGAACCTGAGGGTCTTTGACGATATATTTCAGGTAATTTCTGGTTGGTACAACCTGATCCTGAATGGCCAGTAATGAACCCTCCGTTTCAGGGAACATCTTTCCTGATGTCAACCAATAGTTCGACGCTGTATTGTCGACATAGTCTTGGCTGACCTCATTGGGATGTCGCCCGTGCAGAGGTTTTCCCATCCAGGTGCGCAGTTTTTCGTCCTTAGTAAGGTGGTTTATGCGCATTTCTGGTTCCCTCAGTTTGATCGCTGTTGTGTCATCTACTGCGCAAATTGCGCGGTGTAGAGTAGATGTCTCAGCCTGCATCTGAAAATAAGTTCTTAAATTAGCAATTTGTTTATCTAATTGCTCACCTATATCCATAAGTCCTCTTCCTCCTAAATACCGGGGTAATGTTGTTCGTTCTACTGCACTTTTAGGGTGGTGTTTTTGTGCCTTTGTCAGGTGTGTTCGTACTTTTCGCTGAAGATTTTCTATATCCGTTTTTGTCCACTTAACAATACCAAATGAATAGCTAAGCGCGGAACAAGCGTAGGTGTTTAGTGCCTTAAACAAATTTTTACTGTTAAGCTGTGAACGAAGCAGCTGTTTTACCCTTCTTATAAACTCAGTAGTTATCTCAGTTTTCATTTGCTTATGGTCAATTTTCCGCGCCTGTTTTACTCCAAGATATTTATACATATCGTTGTCGCCCATGGCCTCGATGTTCTGGCCATTTTGCATATCGAATCCACCGGGCTGTACCTTTCCTCTGACTATATTCAAAACACGGCACTTGTCTAGACCGAACTGCATACTAATATCATTAGAGAATGTTTCTACAGTTTTTAGCATCTCTTCTAGGTGTTCTCGAGTGGAAGCCATTAATTTCAAATCATCCATATACAACAGATGATTGAGCTTCGCTACCACAGTATTATTGCTTTTAATGCTAAAACCTGAGTCAGTGGAGTTTAATAGCTGGGAAAGGGGGTTCAAAGCTAAACAGAACCACAGTGGACTCAACGAATCTCCTTGAAACAGGCCCCGGTTGATTGCGATATTTTCGGTTTCAATATTTTTTTCACCAGGTATTTGGAGGTGAATTTTAGTCTTCCAATCTCTCATTATATGCCTTAAAAAGGTCACTATGTTATCATCGACTTTGTATATTTTCAAAATATCTATTAGCCATTCATGCGGTACTGAATCAAAGGCCTTTTTATAGTCAATAAAAGCAGTAAAAAGGTTCCTTTTTTTAGTGAATGCCTGGTTAGAAATGACTGAATCGATGATAAGCTGTTCTTTGCAACCCATGGAACCCTTAGCGCATCCTTTCTGTTGAGGCTCTATGATATCGTTTAGAGCACAGTGTTGGTAGATACGCCGGGTTACACAGGATGTGACCAATTTATACAAAGTTGGAAGACAAGTAATTGGGCGGTACTTGGATGGATCTTGGGTGTTATTTTGATCCTTGGGTATTAAATAAGTAGTTCCCTGAGTTAGAAATGATGGTAATTCCTGCGGATTAGAAATAACATGATTAATTAATTTTGATAAGCACTCATGAATACTCCAAAACATTTTAAGCCAGAAGTTCTGAACTCCGTCTGGTCCAGGAGATTTCCAGTTATGAAGCTCTTTGATGACATTTGAGACTTCTTCAGTCGTGAATGGTTCGTAGTTAGCAGTGACGTAGTGGTGACAGTTGTGCGTCGTATCTTCTATCCAGCCAGCATTGTTGTTAAAAGCAGCTGGCGTGGAAAGTTGATTTCCCCAAAACTCATGAATTTCTTATTGGCTTGGGTAAGACTTGTCGACACTTTCTACGGTGGAATTGAGTTTTCGGTAAAACGCCTTCTCAGAGTTCTCAAAAAGTGCATTGTCACATTTTCGGTTGTTACTAACTTTATACCTTCTTAATCGTCCTGAATGGACGGAGAGTTTTTGTTTTAATGTATCCAGACACTGTTGGGCTGTGTTATTTTCTGGATCGTATCTCGAGTGTCTTGAAGTGCTCCGCATTATTTCTTCAGCTCTCTTAATGACTTTTCTACTTGTTACACCTCTTATGTATTCTGTGACTTGACCAATATCCCTACGCAGTAATTCAATTTTTCCGAGAAGTCTTTTTTCCCATGGTGCAATTCTGTTACCAGTCTTTCCGTTATTAGTACCCCGTCGTGTTCTGATCTTAACGCCCATTACATTGGCAATTGCTGTTGCTGCACAGTAGATTAGCATATGCAGATATTCCAATGTGTGGGCTTCTACGACATAATTGGGTAGGACTTCAGTGTTCACAATTTGTAACAGCGCACCTAGTTTCTTACAAGAGTTTATTCGTGGTAGCGGTGGTCTGCTAATTGGATTTGTTCTATTAAACTCTTGTACGGCACGAGCCATTTCGTTTTCTAGACTATGGCGCAACTCGTTGTTTTCCTGTTGTGTATTGTCAGGTTGAGTTTCTGGTATGGGAATCTCAGGAATCTGCTCCTCAAGGATTTCATTAGGGACTTGATTTAAAACTATCTCTTGGTTATTAATCTCCCGTTCGACTTCGCTTTTGATGGCATCGCGTCTAGTCTCTGGGATAAGATTATTTCTTATGATTACCCGGTATTGATCTGATACTCTTTGCTCCGATACTTGAATATCTGGGTACTCCCTGCAAAATTCGGCATACAGCTGTTGTCTGTAGCCGATCGTTTCTTGACCGAGGTTTGTCACCTTATAATAGAAGCGCAAAATGTTTTCGTTGATGGACACAGTCCATTTGCATGCGCTGCCTCGGTCGTCCCGCTTGAGTGAGCGCCGGCTGATGATCCAGCGCAGCACCTTCGGCAGGTGGAGCTCTTGTTGTTATTTGGCTCGCTTGTGGTTGTGGTTGGGCTGTAGCTGATTGTATGACAGGGGCCCGCCTCCTCAACACCCTGCCACCGACGTCCCGCATGCTGTCACGTCCAGCGCCGGCTCCAGACGTGCCCTGGCGATCCCCAGGCATCGATCCTAAACACAAATTATTATTCTCCATTCTCATGGGTTTTATACCTACTGCCAGGTGTCAGTTTTTGTTCCACGGCAAGTATTCCTGCTACTCTCTGGGTATTGGCGCTACGAATACCCAGAAAGCATCCCCCATTCGCAGGGGGCCGCGCCTGATAGAAGAACTGACAAAAAACTCCCACAGGTTATTATTATTATCAGATTTAGCCATACGGCTCACACTCCCTCTAAGGGGAAAATTGACTCATCCCAGATACCTACGGTATCAAAAGGATTGAGGTCTGGTGGGACTCTTTCCGTGTTATCGAGCCCTAGGTGACTTGGAATGCAGGTGTATCTCCCAGAAATTTTCGTACGCATCTGGCCGTCGCGAGTAGTACAGCTTTCTGCATGGTCTTATAAAGATGTTCATTCAGACCCAGCTTTTTTATGCTTTCGAGGAGGGTCTTCGGAATGACTCCAGTAGTAGAAATAATAATCGGTATCGTCTGGGTACTTTGCATTCTCCATTGCCTTCGTATTTGAATTTCTAGATCTCTGTATTTGGCGATCTTTTCAGTAAATTTACTACGTAGATTATTGTTGTTAGGTATCGCCACATCAATTAGTGTTGTTTGTCTTGTTAATTTATTAACTAGTACGAGATCTGGTCTATTATGTGCCACTGTTTGGTCTGTGAGCACAGTGCGTTCCCAGTATAGCTTGTAGTTGCCATCCTCAAGCATACTCTCAGGGACGTATTGATAATACGGGAGATGGTCTGTTTGGAGAAGTCCCAGCTTGATAGCTATCTCTTGATGAAGGATTTTTGCTACTGCATCATGCCGTTCCTTGTATTCAGTTGCAGCAAATGCCTGGCAGCCCCCTATAAGATGTTGGATGGTTTCTTGGGCTTGACATCCATTTCGGCATCTGTCGTTTTGAACCTGAGGGTCTTTGATGATATATTTCAGGTAATTTCTGGTTGGTATAACCTGATCCTGAATGGCCAGTAATGAACCCTCCGTTTCAGGGAACATCTTTCCTGATGTCAACCAGTAGTTCGACGCTATATTGTCGACATAGTCTTGGCTGACCTCATTGGGATGTCGCCCGTGCAGAGGTTTACCCATCCAGGCGCGCACTTTTTCGTCCTTAGTAAGGTGGTTTATGCGCATTTCTGGTTCCCTCAGTTTGATCGGTGTTGTGTCATCTACTGCGCAGATAGCGCGATGTAGAGTAGATGTCTCAGCCTGCATCTGAAAATAAGTTCTTAAATTAGCAATTTGTTTATCTAATTGCTCACCTATATCCATAAGTCCTCTTCCTCCTAGATTCCGTGGTAATGTTGTTCTTTCTACTGCACTCTTAGGATGGTGTTTTTGTGCCTTTGTGAGGTGTGTTCGCACTTTTCGCTGAAGAGCTTCTATATCTGTTTTTGTCCACTTAACAATACCAAATGAGTAGCTAAGCGCGGAACATGCGTAGGTGTTTAGTGCCTTAAACAAATTTCTACTGTTAAGGTGTGAGCGAAGCAGCTGTTTTACCCTTCGTATAAACTCAGTAGTTATCTCTGTTTTCATTTGTTTATGGTCAATTTTCCGCGCTTGCTTTACTCCAAGATATTTGTACATATCGTTTTCACCCATGGCCTCGATGTTCTGGCCATTTTGCATATCGAATCCTCCGGGCTGTACTTTTCCTCTGACTATATTTAAAATACGGCACTTGTCTAGTCCGAAGTACATACTAATATCATTAGAAAAAGTTTCTACAGTTTTTAGCATCTCGTCGAGTTGGTTTCGAGTGGAAGCCATTAATTTCAAATCATCCATGTACAATAAATGATTAAGCTTCGCCACCACATTGTTGTTATTTTTGATGCTAAAACCTGCATCTTTGGAGTTCAATAGCTGAGATAGTGGGTTCACAGCTAGACAGAACCACAGAGGACTCAACGAATCTCCTTGAAACAGTCCCCGGCTGATTGCGATATTTTCAGTTTCGATGTTACTTTCACCAGGTATTTGAAGGTGAATTCTAGTTTTCCACTCTGTCATTATATGTTGTAAAAAGGTCACTATATTATCATCGACTTTATATATTCTCAATATATCTATAAGCCATTCATGCGGCACTGAATCAAAGGCCTTCTTGTAATCAATAAAAGCAGTAAATAGGTTCCTCTTTTTGGAATATGCTTGATTAGAAATGACTGAGTCGATGATAAGTTGTTCTTTGCAGCCCATGGAACCCTTAGCGCATCCTTTCTGTTGAGGCTCTATGATATTGTTCAGCGCACAGTGTTGGTAGATACGCCGGGCTACACAGGATGTGACCAATTTATACAAAGTTGGAAGACAAGTAATTGGGCGGTATTTTGCTGGATCTTGGGTGTTATTTTGATCCTTCGGTATTAAATAAGTGGTTCCCTGAGTTAGGAATGATGGTATATCCTGCGGATTAGAAATAACATAATTAATTAGTGTTGATAAGCATTCATGAGCACTCCAAAACTTCTTGAGCCAAAAGTTTTGAACTCCGTCTGGTCCAGGAGATTTCCAGTTATGAAGCTCTTTGATGATATTTGAGACTTCTTCAGTGGTGAAGGGTTCGTAGAGAGTAGTAGTGTAGTGTTGGCAATTCTGTGCCGTATCTTCGATCCATCCAGCATTGTTGTTAAGAGCAGCTGGTGTGGAAAGTTGATTTCCCCAAAACTCATGAATTTCTTCTTGGCTTGGATAAGACTTATCGAGATTTTCTACGGTGGAATTGAGTTTTCGATAGAACGCCTTCTCAGCAGTCTCAAAAAGGGCATTGTCGGATTTTCGGTTGTTACTCACTTTGTACCTTCTTAGTCGTCCTGAATAAACTGAGAGTCTTTGTTTTAACGTATCCAGGCACTGTTGAGCTGTGTTGTTTTCTGGATCGTATCTTGAGTGTCTTGCAGTATTCCGTATTATTTCTTCAGCTCTCCTGATGACTCTTGTACTTCTTACACCTCGTATATATTCTGTGACTCGACCAATATCCCTACGCAGCAATTCAATCTTTCCGAGCAGTCTTTTTTCCCAGGGTGCAATTCTGCTACCAGTCCTTCCGTTATTAGAACCCCGTCGTGTTCTGATCTTAATGCCCATTACATTAGCAATTGCTGTTGCTGCACAGTAGATTAGCATGTGCAGATACTCTAATGTGTGGGCTTCTACGACATAATTGGGTAGGACTTCAGTGTTCACAATTTGTAACAGCACACCTAGTCTCTTACAAGAGTTTATTCGTGGTAGCGGTGGTCTGCTAAGTGGGTTTGTTCCATTAAACTCTTGTACAGCACGTGCCATTTCGCTTACTAGTTTATCATGTAGCTCGTTTTCCTGCTCTGTATTGTCAGGTTGAGTTTCTTGTATGGCAAGCTCAGGAATCTGCTCATGCACTTCATTGGGGACTTGATCTTCAATTACAACATCGTTATGAATCTCCCGTTCGACTTCGCTTCTGATGATATTGCGTCTAGTCTCTGGGATAAGGTTGTTTTTTATAATTACCCGGTATTGGTCTGATACTCGTTGCTCCGATACTTGAATATCTGGGTACGTCCTGCAAAATTCGGCATACAGCTGTTGTCGGTAGCCGATTGTTTCTTGACCGAGGTTTGTCACCTTGTAGTAGAAGCGCAAAATGTTCTCATTGATGGACACAGTCCATTTCATGCGCTGCCTCGGTCGTCCCGCTTGAGTGAGCGCCGGCTGATGATCCAGCGCAGCACCTTCGGCGGGTGGAGCTCTTGTTGTTGTTTGGCTCGCTTGTGGTTGTGGTTGTGGTTGGGCTGTAGCTGATTGTATGACAGGGGCCCGCCTCCTCAACACCCTGCCACCGACGTCCCGCATGCTGTCACGTCCAGCGCCGGCTCCAGACGTGCCCTGTCGATCCCCAGGCAGCGATCCTAAACATAAATTATGATTCTCCATTCTCATGGGTGTGCATTTTATACCTACTGCCAGGTGTCAGTTTTTGTTCCACGGCAAGTATCCCTGCTACTCTCTGGGTATTGGCGCTACGAATACCCAGAAAGCATCCCCCATTCGCAGGGGGCCGCGCCTGATAGAAGAACTGACAAAAAACTCCCACAGGCTTTATTATTTATTATTATTATTTCCAGATTTAGCCATACGGCTCACACTCCCTCTAAGGGGAAAATTGACTCATCCCAGATACCTACGGTATCAAAAGGATTGAGCTCTGGTGGGACTCTTTCCGTGTTATCGAGCCCTAGGTGACTTGGTATGCAGGTGTATCTCCCAAAAATTTTCGTACACATCTGGCCGTTGCGAGTAGTACAGCTTTCTGCATGGTCTTGTAAAGATGTTCATTTAGACCCAGCCTTTTTATGCTTTCGAGGAGGTTCTTCGGAATGACTCCAGTAGTAGATATAACAATAGGTATCGTCTGGGTACTTTGCATTCTCCATTGCCTTCGTATTTGAATTTCTAGATCTCTGTACTTGGCGATCTTTTCAGTGAATTTACTACGTAGATTATTGTTGTTAGGTATCGCCACATCAATTAGTGTTGTTTGTCTTGTTAATTTATTAACTAGTACGAGATCTGGTCTATTATGTGCCACTGTTTGGTCTGTGAGCACAGTGCGGTCCCAGTATAGCTTGTAGTTGCCATCCTCAAGCATACTCTCAGGGACGTATTGATAATACGGGAGATGGTCCGTTTGGAGAAGTCCCAGCTTGATAGCTATCTCTTGATGAAGGATTTTTCCCACTGCGTCATGCCGTTCCTTGTATTCAGTTGCAGCAAATGCCTGGCAGCCCCCTGTAAGATGTTGGATGGTTTCTTGGGCTTGACATCCATATCGGCATCTGTCGTTTTGAACCTGAGGGTCTTTGATGATATATTTCAGGTAGTTTCTGGTTGGTATAACCTGATCCTGAATGGCCAGTAATGAACCCTCCGTTTCAGGGAACATCTTTCCTGATGTCAACCAGTAGTTCGACGCTATATTGTCGACATAATCTTGGCTGACCTCATTGGGATGTCGCCCGTGCAAAGGTTTACCCATCCAGGCGCGCACTTTCTCGTCCTTAGTAAGGTGGTTTATGCGTAGTTCTGCTTCCCTCAGTTTGATCGGTGTTGTGTCATCTACTGCGCAGATAGCGCGATGTAGAGTAGATGTCTCAGCCTGCATCTGAAAATAAGTTCTTAAATTAGCAATTTGTTTATCTAATTGCTCACCTATATCCATAAGTCCTCTTCCTCCTAAATACCGGTGTAATGTCGTTCGTTCTACTGCACTTTTAGGGTGGTGTTTTTGTGCCTTTGTGAGGTGTGTTCGTACTTTTCGCTGAAGATTTTCTATATCCGTTTTTGTCCACTTAACAATACCAAATGAATAGCTAAGCGCGGAACAAGCGTAGGTGTTTAGTGCCTTAAACAAATTTTTACTGTTAAGCTGTGAACGAAGCAGCTGTTTTACCCTTCTTATAAACTCAGTAGTTATCTCAGTTTTCATTTGCTTATGGTCAATTTTCCGCGCCTGCTTTACTCCAAGATATTTGTACATATCGTTGTCGCCCATGGCCTCGATGTTCTGGCCATTTTGCATATCGAATCCACCGGGCTGTACCTTTCCTCTGACTATATTCAAAACACGGCACTTGTCTAGACCGAACTGCATACTAATATCATTAGAAAATGTTTCTACAGTTTTTAGCATCTCTTCTAGGTGTTCTCGAGTGGAAGCCATTAATTTCAAATCATCCATATACAACAGATGATTGAGCTTCGCTACCACAGTATTATTGCTTTTAATGCTAAAACCTGAGTCAGTGGAGTTTAATAGTTGGGAAAGGGGGTTCAAAGCTAAACAGAACCACAATGGACTCAACGAGTCTCCTTGAAATAGGCCCCGGTTGATTGCGATATTTTCGGTTTCGATATTGTTTTCACCAGGTATTTGGAGGTGAATTTTAGTCTTCCAATCTCTCATTATATGCCTTAAAAAGGTCACTATGTTATCATCTACTTTGTATATTTTCAATATATCTATTAGCCATTCATGCGGTACTGAATCAAAGGCCTTTTTATAGTCAATAAAAGCAGTAAAAAGGTTTCTTTTTTTAATGAATGCCTGGTTAGAAATGACTGAGTCGATGATAAGCTGTTCTTTGCAACCCAGGGGACCCTTAGCGCATCCTTTCTGTTGAGGCTCTATGATATTGTTTAGAGCACAGTGTTGGTAGATACGCCGGGTTACACAGGATGTAACCAATTTATACAAAGTTGGAAGACAAGTAATTGGGCGGTACTTGGATGGATCTTGGGTGTTATTTTGATCCTTGGGTATTAAATAAGTAGTTCCCTGAGTTAGAAATGATGGTAATTCCTGCGGATTAGAAATAACATGATTAATTAATGTTGATAAGCACTCATGAATACTCCAAAACTTTTTAAGCCAGAAGTTCTGAACTCCGTCTGGTCCAGGAGATTTCCAGTTATGAAGCTCTTTGATGACATTTGAGACTTCTTCAGTCGTGAATGGTTCGTAGTTAGCAGTGACGTAGTGGTGACAGTTGTGCGTCGTATCTTCTATCCAGCCAGCATTGTTGTTAAAAGCAGCTGGTGTGGAAAGTGGATTTCCCCAAAACTCATGAATTTCTTCTTGGCTTGGGTAAGACTTGTCGACACTTTCTACGGTGGAATTGAGTTTTCGGTAGAACGCCTTCTCAGAGTTCTCAAAAAGTGCATTGTCACATTTTCGGCTGTTACTAACTTTATACCTTCTTAATCGTCCTGAATAGACGGAGAGTTTTTGTTTTAATGTATCCAGACACTGTTGGGCTGTGTTATTTTCTGGATCGTATCTCGAGTGTCTTGCAGTGCTCCGCATTATTTCTTCAGCTCTTTTAATGACTTTTCTACTTGTAACACCTCTTATATATTCTGTGACTTGACCAATATCCCTACGCAGTAATTCAATTTTTCCGAGAAGTCTTTTTTCCCAGGGTGCAATTCTGTTACCAGTCCTTCCGTTATTAGTACCCCGTCGTGTTCTGATCTTAACGCCCATTACATTGGCAATTGCTGTATCTGCACAGTAGATTAGCATATGCAGATACTCCAATGTGTGGGCTTCTACGACATAATTGGGTAGGACTTCAGTATTCACAATTTGTAACAGGGCACCTAGTTTCTTACAAGAGTTTATTCGTGGTAGCGGTGGTCTGCTAAGTGGATTTGTTCCATTAAACTCTTGTACGGCACGAGCCATTTCGTTCTCTAGACTATCGCGCAACTCGTTGTTTTCCTGCTGTGTATTGTCAGGTTGAGTTTCTGGTATGGGAATCTCAGGAATCTGCTCATCAAGGATTTCATTAGGGACTTGATCTAAAACTAGCTCTTGGTTATTAATCTCCCGTTCGACTTCGCTTTTGATCGTATTGCGTCTAGTCTCTGGGATAAGGTTGTTTCTTACGATTACCCGGTATTGATCTGATACTCTTTGCTCCGATACTTGAATATCTGGGTACTCCCTGCAAAATTCGGCATACAGCTGTTGTCTGTAGCCGATCGTTTCTTGACCGAGGTTTGTCACCTTATAATAGAAGCGCAAAATGCTTTCGTTAATGGACACAGTCCATTTCATGCGCTGCCTCGGTCGTCCCGCTTGAGTGAGCGCCGGCTGATGTTCCGGCGCAGCACCTTCAGCGAGTGGAGCTCTTGCTGTTGTTTGGCTCGCTTGTGGTTGTTGTTCTTGTTGTTGGGCTGTAGCTGTTTGTGTGACAGGGGCCCGCCTCCTCAACACCCTGCCACCGACGTCCCGCATGCTGTCACGTCCAGCGTCGGCTCCAGACGTGCCCTGGCGATCCCCAGGTAGCGGCTTTATTATTATTATTATTATTATTATTATTATTATACATAAGCAAGGGCAGAGGGACAAGTCCCTATTATGCCCAAAAACAAAGAAATTACATAACTAACCTACTAGTAGATACAATATAAAACAAAAAAAAAAGATATAATTTTTGTTTACATAAAAAAAAATAAAATAGTTCAGCTATAATAAGAAACGGTCAAGTCTGTTTTTAAACGTGTTAGTAGAGGGGGCCGTGACAATGTTATCACTAAGGTTATTCCAACTCTCGAACACTATTTGGTAGGAAGTTCTGCCTTGATCTCGTAGAAAAGTTCTCTTTTTTAAGTTTCAACTGGTGACCTCTGAGGCGTTCATCTTGGTTTATAGTAAACATTTCGTCGAGATTTCCGAAACTGAATTTTGATATTTTAAAAGTGGTTATTAAGTCTCCACGTTGTCGACGAAGTTCGAAGGAAGTTAGATTGGCCATACTGTCTCTCTGCATAGGAGGGTCTTCTCAGTCCCAATGGAATTCGAGTTGCTTTTCTTTGGACGTTTTCCAACAATGTTTTGCCTCGAACCAAATCAGGATGTCACGTTGGACCAGCGTATTCAAGAATCGGTCTTACGTAAATAGTGTAAAGTTTACAGAATGACTGCATTGAAACTCTCGCAAAACACCTCCTAATAAGATATAGTCTGGAGTTCGCACGGTTACAAATAGAAGTAATGTGGTCGGACCACGTTAGACTGCTGTTTACGATAACACCAAGGTCGTTATACGAGAACACTGAATCTAATGGTCGCCCGTTAACAAAATACGGCACAAGTGGGTTATTTTTACCAATTCTAAGCACTACTCATTTTTCCGCGTATAAGGGTAGTAACTATTGGGAACACCAAGTAAAGATAGAGTCCAAGTCCCTTTGGAGGGTTAACTGGTTTGTCATAGGATTGGCATATATTTTTGTGTCATCAGCATAGAACGATATTTTACTGGAAACATAATAAAGAATATCGCTGGTATAAACCGTAAAAAGCAGAGGTCCGAGGACAGAACCCTGAGGCACTCCACTTTCCACTAACCTGTCCTGTGAGAAAGATTCGCCAACTCTAACTTTGTAATGTCGATCTGTCAGGAAATCATCTATCCAACGAAGTAAAGTACCGCGAACTCCGAAATGTTCTACCTTATGTATAAGTCTGCGCTTAGGGACACGGTCAAAGGCTTTAGAGAAGTCTAGATAAACAACGTCGACCGGCTGCGAACTGTTAAGGGATAGCGTCCAGTCGTTAACACAATGTAGGAGATTGGTTAGAGTAGAGCGGCCAGACACAAATCCATGTTGTTGTGTTGGAATGACATGTTCCTGGAGAAGGAATTTAGTCATCTTCTTGGAAATAATGGCTTCCATGACCTTACCAACTACTGACAGCAAGCTAATCGGACGATAATTGTTGGGATCGAGTTTGTTGCCTTTTTTAAAAATAGGGGTGACGGATGCTAATTTCCAACTAGGGGGTAAGGACTTCTGGATAAAAGAAGTCTGCATAATTAACGTTAAAGGTATTGCAAGCGTGTCTGCGCATCTTTTTAACATTTTTGATGTTAAACCATCTAAACCAGGTGAAGCGACTGTGCGAAGTTTCATTAAATGTTGTTTGACATGATCCACTGTAAATTCGACTTGCTCTAAGGATGCGCCGACACGGTTACACCTAATAGGAGGTAGATTGCCATCATTCGATTCTTTAGTAAAAATCTGTGAAAATGCTAAGGAGAGGGTTTCGGAAGAATCTGTGTCAGAAGAGCATAAAGTCTGATTAGGTTTTTGTAGTAAAGGTATGGACACTTTAGATGTCAATGAGGATCTTATGTATTTGTAAACTTTTTTAATGTTACCGCTTTCAATAACACTTGTTTCAAAATTACGTCTTAAAGTTTTTAGAAATGTTTGTAAGTTATTTGAGAATCTGCGGTGGTTTTGAAAATCGCTGTAAAGCCCGGTCTGTTTAAATTTCCGCCAGAGATGTCGTTTGTGATTAATTTTTTCTGTTGCCGTTTGATTAATCCACGGTTTAAGATTGTTTTTATAAGTCTTACGGATGGTAGTATTTTTAGAAATTATATTGTGGACGGTATCGAGAAATGCAGTCCACATTGATGAAGGGTCGTTTAAGTCAGCAAAAAACAAATTCCAGTTGATTTGAGAGAATTCAGCGTCGACTTCAGACAAATCTGTTGTGGTGTATGTTACAATATTATTTTTGCGGGGTAGAATTTGATTGAATTGGATGTGAGCCGTTATAACTGCATGATCTGACTTTCCTATAGGAGAGCTGATTTCGAGAGATGAAATCAGCTGTTCGTCGTTAATAAGCACCAGATCTAAAGTAGATGGTTGGTTATTAGTTCTAAATCTGGTAGGTTCTGTAATGAGCTGTATTAAGTTCGAATTTACTACACAACTTTTAAATAAATTATGAGAGTTTTCGGTGTCAGATAACGAAATTATTGGCCAGGTGATCTCCGGAAAATTAAAATCTCCAGTAATAATGAGATTATCGAGAGATGATAGTTCTTCAAGTTTAGTAAACATAATATTATCGTGTGCAAGTACTGTAAGAGGTGGACGGTATATACAGACTAAATTAAGGCAAAATGGATTTTTAGTAATAGACACGTGAATAGCATCTATTCCAGGAATATCTAATGGGTTAATGTTAATTTTGAAAGTTGTGGTAATAATATTAGATAAATAAATGCATACACCACCACCGACACGATTTTCTCTGTCTTTACGATAAATTGTATATCCATTGTTTAAGCCAGGATCCAGCAATACAAATAATGTGTGGCTGAAGAAGTTGCACTGTGCATACAAATTCATCAAATTTTGCGGAAAGTGAATCTAAATTCGTATATAGAAATAGCCAATCATTAAATCTATCGGTAGAAAAATTATGAACGAAATTTCGTGATTCTGGGAGTGCCATTAATGTATTTAATTGTTAAGTCATGTTCACCGTTATTTTTGCGAATTTCTAGTTCATTTCGGAGTTCTTTTAAGCGTGTTTGTTGGATGGGCGTCTTATCGTCAATTATTGAGAATTTTTCCGTGGCTTTGTTTTCCAAAAGTTTTGTTTTATTTCTCAAAATATCTTTAACGTGATATTCCGATTGGATTGATATAAGGTGAGTCACATCTTTCGATAATTTGATCTTCCAACATTTTATTAATCTCTTCTTTCACCTGTTGTCAATACTTATATGGAATCGGATATGTTTTCGATCGAAAGTTTTCCAAGTTTTTCACCTCGATTGAATGTTCGTACTTTTTTGCCACTCTATTTTCTTCATTTACTAAATTTTCATAATCTCTTAAAATCAACCTCATCTCTTTTTCCTTTCCTTCCCCGCAGATAATTTCTCTTTCTTTTTCCTCAATTTCTTTACACATGTTTATCGTATATTCTGTATTCTCGTTATCACATCCCTCTTCTTCAAACACCACTGATTCAAATGTATTCTTTTCGTCTAATAATCTCGCTTCTTCTTTTTTCGAGCTCATCTCTTCTTTTGAGGAATCCCAGTTTTCGTTTTCTTTTGTTAGTCCCATTTTCTCTTCTTCTGGGCTCATCTCTTCTTTTGAGGAATCCCAGGTTTCATTTTCTCTTATCTTCTTCTGTCGTCTTTTCTTCTTTTTGCCTTTTCCTTGTTTCGTTGCCAAATTCATCTCCACTGTTTGTTCTTTATCTGATTCGTCCATTTTTTGTTTCTCATGTTCCTTGTCGTTTTTCAAACTTCTGTTCTTTTTCATCTTCCTCTGTGATTTTCATATTGTTATTTTTGAAATCAATCACTACATGTTTTTCTGTCAATTCGTCTACTCCGACGATCATGTCATGCGATATATTTGGCATTATTACACGTTGCAGTGCATAATAGTGTATTAAGTATGGAGAACGGTAAGGGTTTTATACCGATCGAAGACAATTGTCTGAGATCGGTTACCCTTAACGTTCGACATGCTTATAACGTTTTTTGCACGATTGATACCATTATAAATTATAAAATTAAACATTTTCGTCATATTGACTAGTTTCATTCATTTAATCAAGATAGATACTTTGGTTATTAGGTAGTAACTAGGGTGCATAACAACAATGGAGAATTGAGTTTTTATTTAGTTGTCAATAATTTTAAGTACAATTTTGATTATTATAAATTAAAATATGAGCGAAAGTGAATTTGAAGAAATTGAACGGGCTTGGGAAGAAGGGTGTTCCGCAATTATTCCCGAAAAATCCAGAATCCGTTATCAAAATACCTACCAAAGTTTTAAAAAATGGTGCGAAGGCAAGAATTTAAGAATCGAAGAAAAGACTCTATTGGCATATTTCGTTCAAAGACATATACAGTTGAAATCTCCTGGAAGCCTCTGGGCAGAATATTCAATGGTTAAATCCACCGTTTTTCTTTATGATGGCATTGGTATTTCCAAGTTTTCAACTTTGATCGCGTATTTGAAGAGAAAAAATGTTGGCTATAGGCCTAAGAAAGCGAGCATTTTTACACGGGAGCAATTTGAAAAATTTCTGATGGAAGCACCGGATGAAGAATTTCTAGTTCACAAGGTAATATAAGTGGGATTTCATTAAATAATTTAACAAATTGTACCATAAGTTTCGATATTAATAAATAATTCGTTAGTTTTCTTTATTCTTTCAAAAAATAAATTAAAATTAAGAGATTTTTTAACTCGACGGTAAGTGAATTACTTACCGTCGAGTTGGATACTTACCGTCGAGTTGGATTACTTACCGTCGAGATGCTAGTAAATGTCACCTACTGACGTAAAATCTGTCACGGTAAACAGTCAAAAATGATCAATCGTGCAAAAAATCTTTTACCTAATCGTCCCTTTATTCGTATGCCTCCATTTATTGTTGCCAATGTCCGTTTATTTGCGCCCACTAAGTTCACCCTAGGTATTTTGTAAATTAAATTTGTTAAATTGACTTCTTCTATTAATTTTCTGTTGACCAATGTTATTTCCGAGCCAGTATCTATCATAATTTTAATTGGTTTCTCGTTGATAAAGCCATCCACAAATTTTAAATTTATTCCATTTCTTTTTTCATTGTTTCCTGCCAGTTTTATAAATTCCTTCGGGTGACAAAAAATTCCTGTTTGGTTTTTTGTTACTAGTTAGCGCCTTCGTGAACAGACGCCGTTCGCTCCTCGTTGTTTATACTTTCGTCGTAGTGTCTCTCTTCGTCATATTCTTCTGTCTCGGTATTGTTTACCTCTCTTCTATTTTCTCTTGGTCTGTCGGATCTGTTTCGGTTTTCTCGATAACCCTGTTAATTTTGTCTACCATTATTTCTGTTTTCTTGATTTGTGCGTGTGGTGTTTCTATTCTGGTTATCTCGATTTCTGTCCTCATTCCATTGCCTATTTCTTTGTTCATAATTTCCTCTTCCGTTTTCTCTATTTTCCTTTTTCCCTCCTGGGATTAACATCTCGTCTTGTATAGTCCCTCCTATTATTTTGTCTTCTATCTCTGTAATCTTGTGTTTCTCGGGGTCTGTAATCTTCTTGCGATCTTCTTGATTTTCTTTCTCTTTGACGCGATTCTCTGATTTGTAGAAATTGGCACAAACTATCTATGTCCTTGTAATTTTGCAATGTGATGTGGTCTTCTAGCGTTTCTTCGAAATGTATTGCAATCAGTTCGACTAATTGTCCTGAGGAATAATTTAGTTTTGCATTATTGTATATTTGTAATGCGTATGTTTTTTCCGAGATACCCATCCGATCATGATATTTCCCATTTTGTAATTCTTTGTTGATTTCCATTTGTGGGACTTTTCCCCAGAAATAGTTTAAAAATTTTTGTTCAAACTGTTGCCAACTGTCAATCTCTTCTTCTTTGCTGTCAAACCACAGACCTGCCTCATACTTGAGATGGTTTCTGATCATTTCTTTAGCTGTTTCAAAATTTCCAATGTGTTGTACTTTCTTTTTCAGGCTATTTAAAAAGGGCACTGGGTGTAATCTTCTTACATCCCCGCCAAATCGTATTTTCACGTCATCTGTGCTATGTATAACCATTTCTTTTCTTTCTCCGACATTTTGTTGAGTATTGATTTCCGCAATTTTTCTTTCGTTTTCTTTGATCTTTCTTTCCACTTCTTCTATGTCTGCTTGAATAGCGTTTTCCAACTTGTTTTCCAAATTTTCTATTTCCTTTTTTGGCAATTCGTTAACTCCTTCATTTTATTTTGAATTTTCATTTCTTGTTCTTTCATGTGATCTTTCATTCCCATTTCTTGTTCTTTTATCTCGTTTTTTATTGTTGTCAAACATCCTTTTATTTCCTTTTCATATTTTCCTATGTATTCCTCCATTTTCTGGTTCTTTTCTTCTATTGCTTGTTTTGTTTCCTCCTGATTTTCTTGCATTTTTTGTTGTGTTTCTTCCATGATTCGTTTTCCTTCTTCCTGATTTTTATCCATTTTATCCGTTTTCCTCGATGTTTCTTCCATGTCTTGTTTCGATTCTTCCTGATTTTTATCCATTTTCTGTGATTGTATTTGCATCAGCTGTAATAATTTTTCTATATCTGACAATTCTTTTTTTCCTGTGTCCATGATTGTTGTGTCTAAACTGTCTTCTTGATCTGAATGTTCTTCTTGTTCCAAATGTTCTTCTCGTTTTTTGTTTTCTTTGCTTTTGCTTCTGGTGATCGACATGTAGTTAAAATTTATCCCCGCCTGATACGAAATTCGAAAATACCCTATCTGTTGCAGACACGAAAATTTTCTCTTACCCAATGTAATACGAATATTTCAAAAATTCATCAAATGCAAATATCAAATAAATAAAATCAATCATTAAAATTGTACCTAAAGGAAATTTATATGTCGTAATTCAAATATATCAATTTTGGCCACACAATATAGATTTTCAATCACCTGCTTTCCCTCTGTCTTCCCTTTCAAAGTTGCAACCAGAAATACTCCTAATGCACCATCAGTTGGGATGTCATTTGTTATGTTCTACTTTTTCTATTTATTTAGATTAATTAGCAAATTCTTAATTTAATTGATTATTCAATTATTTTATTTCCTGCCTATGTAAAAACACAACTAAATTCCAATTAAATTTTCCAATCAATTTTATTCTCAGGGCTAATCTTGTATTTGATACAATACCTGTGATCTGTGGCTTCTAGTATTTCTGGTTGCTTACCTCTTCTAAGGTAGAAACAGGGAAATTGAAAACACTCAAAATCATATAAATATAATCTATTGTTTTTATCAAATAAGCCGTGTACATAAGATTCAAAAAATACTAAAATTTAACTTTGTTGCAACAATTTCTAACTTAATAAATTAAACTCTAACTCTGATATCTCCTTGTTTTGACAAAATATTTATTTGACTAATTTCTTATTTACTCATACTAAATTGAATAAATTTTACTTTTCTTCTTTTGCATTGATTTCTCAAATTTGAAATGACTAACTGCGTTAAAAAAATTGTTCAGTAAACAAAAAAACAAATATGGTTTTGATATAAATAAATTTTTTCAATTCCGACAAATGATTTGACTAACCTTTTATACTTCACTCCCTCGTTTTCTGGATTGCGCCGTACTTGATTCTCCCAACACGTACTCTCTGGATGTTGCGAAAAAGTCCCTCTCGTTCAAACTGCTTCCAAGAAAAACACACAGGACTTGCTCGAATATCTTGTGCACAAACGGATAATAATCAGCTACTCGTTCTAGACAAAACAAAGGAATCTCCCTCGGACCAGGAAAATTAACTCTTCAACCGGTCGACGATTTGGTTTCAACTTGATTCTGCTCGCAAAGGCCGATCACGCCACTATACACTGATTCTACACTTTATAAAAATTGGACTGCTCTCTTCCGATGTCAGTTACACAGTGTCTTTATTTTTCTCTCAATTCCATACTCTCACATTCATTATCCCTTCTCCTGATATTTTCCATCCAATAGACAACAACCTTTCTCAAACCATTTATTTCTTAAGAAACCAAATATTCTTCCAACAACTTTTACAATTTGTCAAATATCAAAGAATATCATAATTAGTTCTTTACTACTTTCTACTTTTACAACTAAAAATTAATACAGTTTGTTTACCACATTAAAATACCTTCCCGGAAGGATCTTAAAACCGTCTTTGTTTTCGACCACGATGTCCACTATCTAATCACCGCATTGTTTGTTCATATCCTATGCATTTCGTCGAATCACTTGTTTGTCGTTTCACTTTTTCCCGAAACACTTGCTTAATAGCAAAATTAAATTCTAAACAATTTTGGTGATATACAGGGTGATGAAAAACTATGATTTCATGGTCGTTGGTATAAATCTAATTTTTTCTGAATTTCTTTACAAAAAAAACAATTTTACAACAATATATATTTGTTAATTTTGGTAAGTAGGCATGATTTATAGTTATCTTTCAGTAGAGCATAGTATTGTAACTATTAGTGCAGTAGAGCATAGTATTGTATAAACACGTGGTGGGGTAAGTGCGTAAGTAGTAGATGGGGCAAGTGCATGTTACTATGCCCTTTCTCCATTATTATTTTATTATATAATCTTTTCATGTATTTTTTTATTGTTTCAGATTCTATATCAGAAAATGGTAAGGCGTTATATACGTAAATCTAATAGAGGTAAATCATACTCTAAGGAAGATTTAAATTTAGCAAATAATGATGTAAATGTCTACGACGTAATGCCTACAACGCTAGTAAATTTTATAGGACACCTTTAAATACGATCATTGATCATGTTAAAGGGAGAAGAGGCTCAAAGTCAGAATCATATGGAAGACCTAGAGCTTTAGATTTTCAGATAGAAAAACAAATTGCTTTAGGACTACGGTCCATGATAAAAAATGGTTTTTGCTTATGTAGAAAAGAAGTAATAAACCTAGTAGGAGAATAAATGTAAGATAAAATAAATGAAAAACTCCTTTTAAGGATGGACAACCTAACAACTGGCTGATTTCTTGTATGAGACGATATAACTTTTCTGTAAAGAAACCCCAGGAAGTAGAAAGTTCTAGCAAGAACATGTTTAACTTCAAATATCTCGAAACTAATGACTTTATCGTTACGAGTGAAGAGTATATTATTAACATAGAGAGTACCTAGTGGAAAACTACGCTAAAATAGCAATTCCTCCAGTGGCGTAGAATTTGGGATGCGTCAAACGTTCACTGTCCCCTGTCGTATGCCTCTGATAGTAGCCAGAAACGTTTATTTATCATAATTTAGTAGGGTGTACAGTACCTACACTCTCTGCTAAGTATAACAAGGATATTGTCAAATAGTTTTAAAGTACTGGGTTCAAATATTTTTCAAATTTTTAAATTAAACAAGTAATTGGACTTCGCAAGTCATATGTTTTCACCCAAAATAATCGAAAGTAGAAGTGGAAGTCGATATTTAAACTCTTCATGTAACTTTCCGTCGATTGATGTAAATTTTACTAATTTTAAGTAATTTTTACTAAACTTTGGCTCATCACTGTCTAAACAGAAATGACTTCAAAACCGGAACTAAAGATTCACACTCAACTTTTCAATAGGTTTCGATTGATGTGTTACATGTACTATTTCTACGACTATAATGGCACTTCAGGTTAGAACTTTTTAACCGGAAATGATATAAAAACTAAAATTTTACATTTGTTCTCATCTTGCTAAGACACGTCGAATGATATATCGCTTATATTATTTGGGTGACTTTAAAACAGTACTTACGGTGGCAACTCTAAAACCGGAAGTCCGATGTCAAATTTCTCATGTTTAATACTATCCTTGGGTTATAAGCTTTCATTCGACACCTTACATGTCGTTATATCTGCATTGATAACGGAGGAGTTGTATTCGCTGACGGACAGACAGTCATGAAACCGGAAGTATATCTTTGTTCTTGTCTTGCGAAGGCTCGTCGAATAATATATCGCTTGTAGTATTCTGGTGACTTTAAAACGGTACTTCTGGAAACATTATTTCTAAAACCGGATGTCCTAGGTGAAATTTCTCACATTTATTCCTATCATTGGATCATAAGCTTTCATTCGACAGCTCATTTGTCATTCTACCTGGTATCATGGCGGAGAAGTTACATTCACGGTCGGACGAACAAACAGACAGACAGCCTAGGTCAAATCTCTCACCTTTAGTACCGTCGTTGAATTATAAGCTTTCAGTTGACACCTCACTTTTCATTCTACCTGGTAGAATGACGGAGGAGTTATATTCGCGGTCGGACTGACAGACGAGACGGGTAGACAGTCTAGGTAACATTTCTCACCTTTATTACAATTCTTGGATTATAAGCTTTCATTCGACACCTCATTAATTTTTCATTTTACCTGGTATAATGACGGAGGAGTTGTGTTTACGGACAGACGGACGAACGGACGGACGGACGAACGGACGGACGGACGGACGGACTGAGAGACGGACGTGGATAATTCAAAGTTTTCACATTTTTTTAAAATTTGGTGAAAACGACACCCTGTAATTCAGTAAGGAGCCACATTTTATGTAAGTGATTTGGGTGGAATCGTAATATTTTGAGTTCTAGAATCTACAACTTAGAGACTGAACATTCTTAATGAATCACTTTGTATAATATATCTAATAATTTTCCTTGCTTTCGGTTAGCTATTTTAACGAAAATTTTATCTTTTACGTTCATCTAACTTGTTTCTTCATTAACAAACTACTAACAAGTGGTAATAAAAATTAGTTTCTCAAAGATTTACGAACGGTTAATCTAATCCTGTTTCTTCTCTACTTTTACGAATACCGATATCCTATAAGATAACACCGAAAAATATTGAGACCGGAATTAAACATTGAATGTAATACAAATATCTTTTCCAAATGGAATTGTTTAACAACAATGTAAATCAAACGGTAGAATGCACGTATACGCTTCCTTTGATTCCGTCATCTAAATTTCTTCGATTCGACATCCTCACAATCTTGATAAAATTTTTTCGTTGTTTTACCCGTAGAAGCCGTGTTATTTTTTCTTAATTGCTAAGCTGATCGAAACATAAAGTAGTTTTATCGAAATACTCTATAATACAGAGACGTAGAAAAGTGAAAAACAAGGGTTTTATTAATTTGGAAAAATTGGCAATAAAAGTTATAGAAATTATGGAAATAATATTGAGTTGCATATGCGTGAGCCGATATTTTCATCCACAGTTATAATAAACGCATATCTATGATAATATATTCCAAAATTGAAATTATCTCACGAAGTGAGAACTTAAGACAG
Organism: Diabrotica virgifera virgifera; assembly: GCF_917563875.1. NCBI lineage: Eukaryota > Metazoa > Arthropoda > Insecta > Coleoptera > Chrysomelidae > Diabrotica > Diabrotica virgifera. Next base: position 153,766,391 of record NC_065446.1, on the reverse strand, counting down.
AAATAAAAGAAATTCAAAATCAAAACAAACTAAAATTTTTGTGAGCTTCAAATCTACTCTATTATAGGCCATACAGCACATTTTTTTCGTTTTTCAAATGTTAACGTAAATATAGTAAATATACGTAAGTCGAGTCGTAGCGCTTTTCTTTTGGCTAGTGAATTCAAACGTCATGTGTGTTGACTTGGTGATATTAACATTGAGTTTTCATAGTTTAAACCATATTTCAAGTATATTTAAGCGACTTTGTAGTATCTGAGAAGCTAGGGTCGGATTTTCGTGGCAGGCCATTAGGATAGTGTCCTCAGCATATTATATTGCAATTGTTGTACGATCTGAAGTTGGTATTTATGTGTAAATTGGAGGTACAGTGTGGGTCCCAGGACACTTCCTTGGAGTACTCCAGAGTGGATGGAATGTAGACTAATAAGGGCCTCCACTAGTTTTATCTGGTACGATCTGCCGGTGAGGTATGATTGTAGGAGCAGTGGGTCAAGTGTGTATTATACAAACTTGATTATATTTCAAGGTTAACAGAAATGTGTTGTAACGTACGATACGCATGTACAGGGCTATTCACATATATTTTGACACTCCTGTAAACTGCTTTATTCACAGAATTAGTCGGCGCACACAGTGGAGGCGGTTTCCGCTAGCGGGCAACGCTAGCGGGACCCGCTTTTAAACGTTTTCAAAAAGAATGCACGTCTTTAAATGTACACGAACATAGTCAAAGCAGGACCGAGCGGGCCAACCGCCTCAACCCGCCTGACCGCTTTTGCTAGAATGAGAATTTAGTTTTTTAGTTTTTTCCGCGCGGTTTTAATGTTTACTGCAATGATAATTTAGTTTATTCGCTCTTTTATAATAAGAATTAATAGTTCTCCATGGATTAATTTTATAAATAATTGTACATTATAATAAACAAAAGTAATAAAGTCAATCTTATTGAAACCGTAATTTTGTGGGACTTAGGTATTTCTAAAACCATTCCAGTATTAACTATTAACTAAATCAGTACTTGAAAAATAAATTTACAACAAAACTACTTACCTCAATATTATACCAAGCCTTTCTTCCGGAAGGATAGCCTGCTTATGTAAATCACACCAGTTTTTAATTAAACGATACTCCTTCTTCTTCTTAAAGTGCCTATCCGTTCCGGATGTTGGCGATCATCATGGCTATCTTGACTTTGTCTACCGCAGCGCGGAACAGTTCAGTGGTAGTGGTATTATACCACTTTTGTAAATTTTAAAGCCAGGAAATGCGTCTTCTTCCCGGTTCTCTTTTACCATTTATATACCTTCCCTTGGAGAATCAGTTGGAGAAGGCCGTAACGTTCTTGATTTCTCATTACATGTCCTAGATATTCAAATTTTTTTGTTTTGATGGTTATGAGAAATTCACACTCTTTCCCCATTCTACGCAGGAATTCCACTTTAGTAATTCGGTCAACGCAGGATATACGTAAGATGCTCCTATAACACCACATTTGGAAAGCTTCGAGCCGATTCATAGATGTAACAGTTAGTGTCCAAGCTTCCATTCCGTAGAGCAGAACTGTGAATATATAGCATTTCAACAGACGGTATTTTGTTTTTAATGATATGTCTCGACTGTTGAAAATGGGTCTCATTCTAAAGTATGCTGCTTTCACTTTTATTATTCGCTGTTTAATTTCTGAGTAGTCCCATTCGCTATTTAAATTCGTACCCAGATATGTATATTCTCAACTCTTTCGATATTCTGTTGGTTGACTGTAAGTTGAGCGTTTAATATTGTTTTTAACGATACTCCACTTTCTCCAAAATATATTTAAAAGTCTCTTGAGTCATTCTCATATACTGGAAGAATCGTTCATTATCTTTTAATTTTTGAAATAGATGATGATATTCTCCATAAATTAATCTTTCTCGATTAATAGGATGTACATCAACTCTCTTTCTTTTCAGTTTAGTCAAAACAGAATCTAAAGCAATTATATCATCATCGGAAGACGACATTTTGCTACAAGTAGTAGACGCAACTGCCAGATTTGAACGATCTCTCTCGCTTTTACCCGTCTTCACTGTGTTACCATACCCGCGCGCAAGAACCGCGCGGTTTGCCCGCTAGCGGAAACCGCTTTCACTATGTGTGCCGCCTTAGAAAAAATGTAAAATACGAAATTACACGATTTTTTATGTGGTTTTCGAAAATGATAGTAGAAAATCAAAGAAGGTGCAAACAAAATGGCCGCAGATGTTAACTTTGTTAATTTAAATGGAACACCCTGTATATGGTTACACATTTAAATAGAACGTTTACATTTTAGAGTAAAATGAGCCTTCCTTCGGATCTCCGGGTGAGGACTAACTCAGGGGAACACCATTGCAGGTTAGAAAAATCAGGATAGGGTAGTGGAATCTTGGTAGTCTTACAGGTAAAAGTCTGGAGTTAGTGGATGCGCTCAAACGAAGGAGAGTTCAAATTGCTTGCATTCAAGAAACTTGGTGGAAAAGTCAAAGGGCGAAAGAACTAGGTGAAGGTTACAAATTGTGGTATGCGGGGAGTAGTAACACTAGAAATGGAGCTGGTATAATTGCTGATAATGAAATGAAAGATAACCTAGTGGAGGTTGTAAGAACGAGTGATAGAATGATGTCAGTACAATTTGTAATTGATAAGAGGTATTGAATGTTGTGTGTGTATATTCCTCAGACAGGTCTGGATGAGAATGAAAGAAGAGCTTTCTATGACCAATTAGAAGACGTCCTGAGGGATATTCCGTCAGAGGAGAAAGTTATAATAGGAGGTGATTTCAATGCACATGTGGGACAAGCCAAGGCAGGATACGAAGCAACACATGGGAGATTAGGCTTTGGAACTAGAAATAAAGCTGGAGATGACATGCTTGAATCAGCAACAGCATTCGATATGGCGATTGTTAACACATTCTTTAAAAAGAGAAACTCAACTTATTACCTAAAAAAGTCGACAACATCAATCCCAAATAGACTACTTCATGGTAAGGAAAGAAGACATAAGTATATGCAAGGACTGCAAGGTAATAGTTAGTGAGACAGTAAGCCAACAACATAAGCTGCTTGTTCTGGACATCCAAGTAAAAAGCGAAACTAAACAAAAATATCGGAGAGGACCACAAAAAATCAAGTGGTGGCTGCTAACAGATGAGAAAGAAGGTCTATTCAGGAGAAGAATAGTAGAAAAAATATGTTGGAACATGAAAGGAAGCCCTAATACAATTTGGAGAAAAATGGCCAGTAGTATTAGAGAGGCTGTTATTGAAATACTTGGGAAAATGTCAGGAAAAAAGTTTGAAGATAAAGAGACTTGGTGGTGGTCAAACGAAGTACAAGGAAAAATAAAAGAGAAGAGAAAATTATATAAAAAGTGGCAAGAAACCAGATCCGACACAGATCTTCAAAACTATATGGTGGCGAAAAAGGAAGCGAAAGTAGCAGTAGCAAAAGCCAAAGCAGAAACGTATTCAAACCTATACGATCAACTTGATACTAGGGAAGGCGAAACGAAGATATTATATAAAATAGCCAAACAGAGAGCAAAGAAAGCAAAAGATTTTAATCAGATTAGATGTATCCGAGATAAAAATAATAAAATACTAGTTCACGAAAGGGATGTCAAAAAGAGATGGAGAAAGTGCTTTGACTGCTTATTAAATGAAGAATTTGACAGACAGCCTGTAGAGTCAACGGAGACAGTAGCAGTAATGGTCACCAAAATATCAAAGGAGGAAGTGGCTCAAGCGCTTCAAAAAATAAAGAAAAGAAAAACGGTAGGACCAGATGATATTTCTGGGGAAGTATGGAGAGCATTGGGAGAGAAAGAAACAAGGTGGCTAGCAGATCTATTTAATAGAATTATGGAAGTTGGACAAATGCCAGACGAATGGAGAAGCAGTATACTGGTACCTGTTTACAAAAACAAGGGAGATATACAACAATGTACAAACTACAGGGCTATAAAACTGCTTAGCCACATCATGAAAATATGGGAAAGAGTAATTGATAGACGGATAGGTGAAGAGACCGAAATATCCGAGAATCGATTTGGTTTTATGCAGTGCAGATCAACAACAGATGCAATTTTCATTATAAGGCAGCTGATGGAAAAATGCAGGGGTAAACAAACAAATGCTCATATGGTATTTATTAATCTTGATAAAGCATATGATAGAGTTCATCGAGAGATTATGTGGTGGGCACTCAATAAGCAAGGAGTCCCTGGTGGATATGTAAAGATTGTGAGGGATATGTATGAGGGAGTAACGACTAGTGTTAGGACAGGTGTGGGAGAGACTGATAAATTTCATGTAAAAGTAGGATTGCACCAAGGCTCTGTGCTTAGTCCGTATTTATTCTCACTAATTTTGGACCAGATAACAACGAAATTACAGGGTAACATTCCATGGTACTTAATGTATGCTGATGATGTAGTTTTAGTAGGAAATAGTGAAAGAGACTTAGAACAAAAACTGGAACAGTGGAGGCAAGCTCTGGAGGAAAAGGGTTTAAAACTTAGTAGGACAAAATCAGAGTATTTGGAATATTCTGTTCATTTAAAGATGGACAAATAAAATGGTACCTTTGGATGGTGAACTGATTGTAAAGAGCAATAGTTTTAAATACCTGGGATCTGTATTACAGAGTAACGGAGAAATAGATGGAGATGCATGCAGTAGAATTAGGGCTGGATGTATAAAGTGGAAAGAAGCGAGTGGTGTGTTGTGTGACAGAAAAATTCTAATGAAGCTGAAGGGAAAATTCTATAAAACAGCGATAAGACCGGCTATGATGTACGGAACTGAATGTTGGGCAGTGAAGAAGAAAGAGGAACAACGAATGCATGTGGCAGAAATGAGAATGCTTAGATGGACAAGTGGAGTGACAAAGAAGGATAAAATTAGAAATGAGTATATTAGGGGAAGTCTAGGTGTGGAACCAATTGATGCCAAAATGAGAGAGCATAGGCTAAGATGGTTAGGTCGTGTTCAACGTCGAGACGTTAATCACCCAATATGAAGAATAGCTGAAGTGCAGATTCCTGGAAGGCGTAGGAGAGGAATACCAAAGAAGACCTGGGGGGAGACGATAAGGCAGGACATGTTGGTAAAGGGGATTGACATTAATATGATCCAAGATAGAATTGTGTGGAGAAATGCAATTAGGGAAGCTGACCCCGCATGGGAATAAGGCAAAGAGAATATTGATTTAAATAAAACGTTTTGTAACGAACATTTCCACATTGAGTTTGATGGGTCTATCTGGAAGGATAAGCGAGATACTAGATATTTTGAATAAATCTCAGTCATACATAAATAATTATGTTAAATAATATACATATTACAAAAATAAATATTATAAATAATAAATACATTAAGCATCAAAATTAACGCACCACCTTAAAAATGGGACATTTTTTATGTCTTTTATTTCCTAAACCTTTTGTCCGATTTTAGTGATTTTTTTAATATCTTATAGCTTTATTCTTCATGAATATCGACGTAATAATATTTTTGCTAAACAGATAAGTGTCATTGATTACTGGGTGTCACAATGATATGTGTTTTTTCCTCAAAGCTTGGAACACCCCGTGGAATATTCTGGCGCATATAAAATATTGAAATTAAAACTCTACTTTACGATTGGGCTTTCTTAACATTATGCTTTTTGATTTATTCGCTTATATTGGATAATAAAAAAGTTAGGTACTTTAACAACTAGCAACGTTCTTCATCAATACAGGGTGTTTCTAAATAAGTACATCAAACGTTAAGGAGTAATTCTGCATAAAAAGAAATAATGACCGTTTGCTTTATAAATATATGTCCGCAAATGCTTTATTAACGAGGTACGAGATGTTGCATTTTTTCTTACGAACTGACGATTTATTTATTGCTCTAAAACCGGTTGAGATATTCAAATTAAATTTGGTATGTTTTAAAAGGTAGTTATTGCGGATTTTTTTGATACAATTAAGAATTTTATATTCACCATTGACGTGCATACGGGTAATATGACCGGGTAATATGACTCGTATGCACGCCAATGGTGAATATAAAATTCTTAATTGTATGTCAAAAAATGCGCAATAAAACCTACTAAATTTTATTTGCATATCTCAACCGGTTTTAGAGCTATAAATAAATCGTCAGTTTGTAAGAAAAAATTCAAGATCCCGTATCTCTGAAATGAAGCATTTGCGGACATTTGTTTATAAAGTAAATGATCATTATTTTTTCATGCAGAATTACTCCATAAAGTTTGTCGCACTTATTTAAAAACACCCTGTATTGATAAATAACATGGCTAGTTGTTAAAGTACCTAACTTTTTTATTATCCCACCTACGCGAATTAATCGAAAAGCAGAATGGTATGAAAGACTAAGGCTACAGTTGAGTTTTAATTTCTCTATTTTATATACCCTAGAATATTCCACAGGGTGTTCCAAACTTTGAGGAAAGAACACACTATCATTGTTACACCCGGAATACAATGACACTTACCTGTTTTGCAATTATATTATTATATCGGTTTTCTTGAAGAATAAAGCTATAATATACTAAAAAATATCACTCAAATCAGACAACACGTTTAGGAAATACGAGACAACAAAAATGTCCCATTTTTAAGGTGGTGCGTTAATTTTGATGCTTAGTGTATTATACATAAGTAAAGTATGTTACATATCTAGTATCTCGCTTATTTTTCCAGATAGGCCCATCAAATTCAATATCCTTATCGTTACAGAACGTTCTATTCAAAAAATGTGTAACCATATACAGGATGTTCGATTTAAATTAACAAAGTTAAAAGCTGCATCCAATTTATTTGCACCTTCTTTGCTTTTCTATTATCATTTTCGAAAACTACATAAAAAATCGTGTAACTTTTGTATTTCAAAATATAGTGAATATATTATGAAGACGTGCACTTCAGTTGACAATGAAAACAAAAATTGATTGCAACATGTTTTGGTTTTTGTAATTAAATATAGCATTTCGATACTTCTAATATTTTAGGATTATAAGTATTTTTTGTAAGACACCTAAATCTTACATTATAGTTCTATTTTAAAATCGGTCTTATGGATAACCTCTTGTCTCGACGAACATGCCAGAATAAAATAGCTTCGGAAATATGTTACATTACAGTATATAGTCCTGGATTCCGCGTACCAAAAAAGAGATTATTGATTTCAAACTGAAGACTTGTTCATAGTTGAACGGAATCGAGTCGGAGTCGGACAAACTTTGATGTATATGAACACTGGAACAAGGGAATCTTTAATTGTGGAACGTGATAAATATGTTATCCTGACAAGTTTAAAACTAGCAGGCTGTTTTTAAGTTTATTCAGTAGCCAACGTTATTTAATATATAATATATAATATACGGACAAATTGTCCTAGCTTGACAGCGATGTCGTCAACAGCAACGAACGACATGGAAATTTGGTTAAGGGTTTAAATATTTTCGGATAACAGTTAATTGTATAATGGCGTAAATTATTCATTAATTTAATCAATAGGATTATTTTTTCACTACCTGTGTATTCAGTGATTACAATAATTTATATACTATATACCCAATAAGAACTAATAATTGAGAAAAGAGAAAAAGTAATCATGGAACGAATTGTTACATTTTGAACAGATTTAACAAGTAAGATCGTTGTTTACATGCAGTGCATGCATGATTTTTTTAGGAGGTATGTTTAAATAAATAATATGCGACTGACTGATCTAGAATGCTCGATATTGTTTTAGATTTTAGTGTACTAAAACTTGCGGTCTATTGCACAATGCTGCTTTTAGCTGGTTTGATATAATATTTTCGTTGAACTGGCAACGTTGCCCTAGAAATTAGAATGCCACATACGACAAGATCAACTTACACAACTTGAAAAACACGACTTTCGGTTATACGAGTAGTACCAGCTTTTTAAGACGCGAAGTATACTTTCTAGTTGAATAGCATCAATATTTTCATGGTTACGTTTAGAAGACTGTTCTCAGTCAAAACACATTGGCGCAAGATCCACACAAAGTAAATTAACAACGTAGTCAACACTTCTGCGGAGACTATCAACTTATCCCTCTTCTAAAGAAGCTGTAGATAATTATAAAATAGAAGAATGAACTACTGCTGATCAAAAAGAGCTTTACTAACCTCTTTGAAAACCCATCTGCCCAATCACTTGGACATAATATTAATTAGACAATGGCTGTGTTCTAAATAGGTACGTAGCAAAATTTAATAAGGTACTAAACAGGCTCCGACAATCAATAACTTCACCATCATCCCTATATAATGTATATTTCTATGAAATTTATAATATGTTAAGTTACATATATTTTATTTATTAAATTTTATTACATAATATTTATCAACATAATTTTTTTCTTTATAATTATGGGTTTTATTAATACTACATATACGGGTGTTTGGTAAAAATGGGCCATATCTTAAACTTAGGTTCCTGAGGTTGATTTAAGCTAACTTAACTTAGTACGAAAGTTGATAATAACCGAAATATAGATTGTCAAAATTAAATTTTATTTTATTTATTCTCGAATATTTCCTGACAAGAATGAGATCACAACACGAAATTGGGTAAGCGGGGGTATTTTGGGATGAGAAATCTAAATTCGCCACCAAAAATGATGGATTTCTCAGAGGGCGCCACATACGACTTTCAGCGCGCTCATTTAATACGTTAAACTTTTTCTATCCACCACTCTACATACTTTTTGAATCAAAATTTGTATTCCCTTAATATTTCTACTTTACTACATTAATCTCGATAATATCAACCGTTTTCGAGATAAACGCATTTTAAATGTTCGAGGCAACATAATTTTTCGCATATCATTGTTAGTCCTGTCGCCAGGGGGGGTACAACGGCCTCCTGTATTCAGATGGACTTACCCAAGTTTTTTTTATGTATTTTGACCCGTAGAACATGAATTTTTTGGGTAACAGTTGATCCGGATGTCGATAAGATTGTTATAAACAAAGAAGTTGAGGAATTACATAACAGCGATTTCTCGCAAAACAAAACATGTTTTTGTATTTTTTGGGCCATTCTAACCAAAAAGTGTTCCTACAATTTTTTTCGTACGATGCATAGTTTTCGAGATAAACGCGGTGGAACTTTAAAAAAATCGAAAAATTGCAATTTTTGTACCCGAATAACTTTTGATTAAAAAATAAAATAGCAATTCTGCTTACCGCATTTGAAAGTTCAAGTCAAAGTATATCGGTTTTAGGTATTTGCATTGCTAAAAATTTATTATTTTATTGTTAAACAAAAGTATAAACACCTAGTGCTGGAGTGATGTTTTCAATGATTTCTCATTTAAAATCGAACTAGTAGGTAAAGTAGGTACAAGTGCAAGCGAGGCTATTTCTACGTAGCATGCATGTAAACGCATGTATTAGGCACGGGAAACACTATGTGTTTATAGCTTTTTTTAGCAATAAACACATAAATTTTTAGCAATGTATATATTCGAAACCGATAGAATTTGACTTGAACTTTCAAATGCGGTAAGCAGAATTGCTATTTTATTTTTTAATCAAAAGTTATTCGGGTTCAAAAATTGCAATTTCTCGATTTTTTGAAAGTTCAACCGCGTTTATCTCGAAAACTATGCATCCTACGAAAAAACTTGTAGAAACATTTTTTGGTTAGAATGGCCCAAAAAATACACAAACATGTTTTGTTTTGCGAGAAATCGCTGTTATGTAATTCCTCAACTTCTTTGTTTATAACAATCTTATCGACATCCGGATCAACTGTTACCCAAAAAATTCGTGTTCTACGGGCCAAAATACATAATAAAAACTTGGGTAAGTCCATCTGAATACAGGAGGCCGTTGTACCCCCCCTGGCGACAGGACTATGTAGTTACACCGGAAAAATAACTTAAAACCATAAAAATGTACAAAAATGTATCGCAAATTTCTTCAAATGGAATTTTCGATGCAATGACATGAATATGAGAACTGGCACAATTATTATGGTTTCAAGTTTATTTTTCGGGTTTAACTACACGGATATTATGCACAAAATTATGTTGTATCGCAGATTTAAAATGCGTTTATCTCGAAAACCGTTAAGTTCAGCGAGATGAATGTAGTATACCTTTTTTAAGTAAAAATATTAAGAGAATAAAAATTTTGACTCAAAAACTATGTAGAGTGGGGGATAAAAAAAACTGAACGTATAAAATGAGCGCTGAAAGACGTATGTGGCGCCCTCTGGGGTATACATAATTTTTTGTGGCGAATGTAGATTTCTCATCCCAAAAAACACTCGCTTACCAAATTTATGGTTGTTATCCCATTCCTTTCAGGAAACATTCGAGAATAAATGAAATAAAATTTTAAATTTTACACTCTGTATTTCCATTATTATCAACTCTCGTACTAAGGTAAGTTAGCTTAAATCGACCTTTTTTAAGCTCAGGAATCTAAGGTCAAGCTATTGCCCATTCTTTACCAAACACCCTGTATACAAAATAAAAAAGATATTAGAGAAATTATGTTTCCTTCGATAAAATTCCCTTCTGCTACGACTCTGGAGATGTCACCGACATGAAACTTTTCCAAAGTCCCACGATTACTTCGGCCGATAATAACAACTAATGTTTCCAACTTGTTCGAACCTATCAATCAATCTTTCATCAAATGTTCAACTAGACCTGAAATCTCTGAATCTAGCTAAGAGAGAACATCATTACGATGTCGCAGCGCACGAACACAGCAATACATATTATAGTTCTTGTTTTATCGCAAAATTCCATAGTTTAAGGCTTTAAACTTACTTAATTTGCAACGAAGAACAGCTTAGTGTGCCATTTTTCTTGGCTTGCTTCCTGTATTGATAACAAATTGCATTTTTGTGTAAATGTTAACAATCATTGAGGATAGGTTGTAGGTAGGGTGTATAAAATTGAAGGGTACCTATAGGGGAAAAGGAGGGATGTCAGTTTTGTTGAATTTTTCATGGAGCATTTTCAAAGTTATAAGACTAATAAATATTAATGATATGTTTTGTTGTATTATATGGTTATTTTTTTTTAAATCGTATAGACCTGGATCCCGCGTACCAAAAAAAAGTTGATTAATGGCAAGCTGAAAATTTGTCAATAGCTTAACGGTGTCTAGTTGGACAAACTTTGATGTATAGGAACACTGGAACAGGGGAAGTTTTAATTGTGGAACAGGTTAAAAATTTAGAACATCAGACTACGAAAACGTTCAAATGACAGGAATCATGTTGATTAGTAATAGCAGTCTGATTTTTGCATGAGAGTTTAATAAAAGGGTAACAAATCAATTGGATGTTCTGTCCGACAAAATACATGGGACGTTTTCGTAATCTGACGTTTCAAATTTTTAAAATCTTCCACAACTAAAATTTCCCCTGTTCCTGTGTTCCCGTACATCAAAGTTTGTCCGACTAGACACCCTTAAACTGTTAACAAATTTACAGCTCGCTATTAATCAACTTTTTTTGGTACGCGGGCTCCAGGTCTAATATGTTTGGTATGTTTACTCTGTGGTTTAAAAATTTTCATGTCATTTGGACAGTGGTAGAACACCACATTATTTCTGCGTGATTCACAACTGACATTCCCCCTTCTTAACCGGTAGCATCTAAACATTCCGTATATGTATTTGGCACCTAGGAGTTTTCTATTGTTTCCTTGCGGCACGCGGTCATATTTCAACCAATACGCGGCGAGGTACCAAACACATATACGAATTGTTATTCGGTGCGAAATTCATATATACGGAATGTTAAAAATATTCGTAGACAGAAAAAATAACTTTTTATTAATCAGTTAAACGAAGAGTGATTTTAAAATAGTTGTTAATGTATTATTAAATAAAAATAAAACAATTATAGTATTTGGAATGTATTTGATGCGAAATTCATATGCAGAATGTTAAATATTCGTAGACTAAACAAGATGACTTTTTATTAACCAGGGAGTAGTCGCGCTCACTTCTGTAACGTGAATAGCCGCGTGTTAGATTTTATCTCACAATACGAATTTAAATACGAATTCACAACAAATGTTTATTTTATAGTATTTTTATTTACTTGTTATGTTATAAATATTATTTCTAACAATTACTATTAAAGCTAATTGGCTAATTAAAAGAAGAAGAAAAAAAAAAATAAAAAAAAAATAGAAACAAAAATGCCTACGCATTACTACACCCTTCCTCGAAGCACTTACGAAATTTTTTCAAAATTGCAAATTTTTTCATCAAGTTATCACGAAAAAGGATAAAATGTGAGATTCTATCTAACGGCGCGACTACTGGCGGGTTAAGTCAGTTAAAGAAGACTGATTTCAAAATATTTTGTTAATATATATTAAAGAAAATAAAACAATTATTATTACCTATATGGAATGTTATTTGATGCGAAATTTATAAATGGAATGGTATGATATAAATTTGAGAGACTTTATTATTTATTTATTTGACTATTTCGCTTTCGCAGAAGTTTTAATGACATGCACGTGTTGTATAGTATTTAGATTTACGTTTCAGCTATTTAATTCTGTTATTTTTGCTGAAGTTTAGGGCTGTGTGACTGTGTGCTACCAGACGAAAATATCATATATATATATATATATATATATATATATATATATATATATATATATATATATATATATATATATATATATAATATATTGATTACGAATTGGATAATATTTTTTTGATCTACGAATATTTAACATTCTGTAAATGAATTTCGCATAAAATGACATTCCATATTCTATATTTGTTTTACTTTTATTTAATAATAGATTAACAAAATATTTTAAAATCAGTCTTCTTTAACTGACTTAAAAAAAAGTCATCTTGTTTAGTCTACGAATATTTAACATTCCGCATATGAATTTCGCACCAAATACATTCCAAATACTATAATTTTTTTATTTTTATTTAATAATAGGTACATTAACAAGTATTTTAAAATCAATCTCCGTTTAACTGACTAATAAAAAGTTATATTTTTCCGTCTACGAGTATTTTTAACATTCCGTATATGAATTTTGCACCGAATAATATTCCGTAGGTATATGTATTTGGTACCTCGCCGCGTATTGGTTGAAATATGACCGCGTGCCGCAAGGAACCGATAGAAAACTCCTAGGTGCCAAATACCGGTGGCGCCCAAAATCCTGACAGCCAAAATCCCGACAGCCAAAATCCCGACAGCCAAAATCCCGAAGGCCAAAATACCGACACGCCAGAATCCCGACATGCCAGAATCTCGACAGGCCAAAATCCCGACATGCAACAATCCTCGCATAAGTAAAAATTCCGACCACAACATTTTGAATATTTATTGTTTCCTTTTTAAATGCAATACCAAATCATATTATATAGTATTGAAATTGAAAAAATATTACTTACTAATAAGTACGGGTACTAATTATTATGTATTTTAAAAGAAAAAATTATTTAAACCATTCATTTTATAATATAAAACCTATACTTACTGAAATCAAAGGTTGTAAAATGACATGATAATATCTATTATATAAAAGTAAGCTTGAATTCAGGATTTGATTATACATATATTATTGGAGTATATATTGGCAAAAAAAAATTTTTATTTAATTCACATACCCATGAAATTTTATTTAGAGAATTAGTTCATATTAAATGGTAAATACTTTTGTTTAGTAACAAAAAATAAAAAACAGATGACCATAAACAAAAAACAAGAAATAAATGTAATTATAATATGTTAAAAAGAAACTTATCAAACCTGTCGGGATTCTGGCCTGTCGGGATTTTGGTCTGTCGGGATTCTGGCGTGTCGGGATTTTGGCCGTCGGGATAGTGGCTCTCGAGATTATGGCTGTCGGGATTTTGGGGTAGACCCGCCAAATACATATACGGAATGTTTAGATGCTAATCGGTAACAGCATGACATTCCCCCTTTTTCTCCTATTCTCCTGTATACGTATTTTATTATTCGTGTTTCTCATGACACAACCCTTTTTTAACCAGTATTATTTACGTATAGTCAGAATATAACATATCTAATCAATTATTAAAACAAAAAATGAAAATTTCTGACATCCCTTCTTTTTTCCCCAGTACCGTTCAGTTGATATTTTCCAAAGTTATTTTGATGATCAAAACACACATTAGATTTTTTTATACAATACCGAATTTAGCTGAACCAAATGAAAAAACATATCTAGAAGGTATTTTAAGAGAAAAAGAATCTAAAATATTTCGCACCTTTGGATAAACACTGACGCAAGTGCAAACTGTTCACAAACTGAGTTACCAACACTACAATATTCCTAATAATACGCATTTGTCTGGAGAAACAAAGACAGTCCCTAGATGACGTGTATGTCGCTGTTGAAGTTCCGTTTTTTAACTGCTCTCTTTCTGCGACAAGGTCAGATTATCAGTTGTGCTTGATGCAACATTAGTATGCAATAATAAAATTAATAGATGATTATAAAGACTGAAATATGTATTTTTGTACACATTTATGACAACTGAATGACAGGAAAAAGAAGACTTACTGTTGAAGTGTATAAAAATTTCAATCCTAGCTGAGGGCTTTCGGTTTATGAGGCCTCTCAAGAGAGAGAAATCCTTTTTACGATTGAAAAAATTTTACTTATCGATGGCTTAGTGTGAAAACCTCGTATCTCAGTTCACAGATTTGACAGTCAGATTTTAAACTGAATTTCTGCATACTGTATCTTAAAAACAAGCATTTAACTTTACGTATTTTGATTCTAGTATTTAGAGGAGGAGGTACAACTATGAGGTATACCACAGATATAAACATATATTTGGTGGAAAAGACGTAGTATCTCTTATAAGAATAGGACGACTAAGATATGCAGGACATCTAGCAAGATCACATCATAACAACCCTCCTAGAAGAATCCTTATGTCACAACCTGTGGGAAGTAGAAATAGGGGTAGGCCAAAACTTAGATGGAAAGATGGTGTAGATGAGGATGGGAGAAAAATAGGCGCAGCAAACTGGCAACGGTTGGCAATGGATAGGACTGACTGGCGTAATAGACTTGGGAAGGTCGAGGCTCTTTCATAGGGCTGTAGCACCATTGATGATGATGATTTTGATTCTGAACACATCTAGATCGTTACACATAAATTTTTTCACATATACAGAGTGTCCAGAAACTCTACCGACAAACGAAGACAGGAGATTTTTTAGATAATTTTAAGATAATTTAACCCAATTTACCTAGTCCGAAAATGCTTTCTAAGGGAGCTAGAGCTCTTTGAAGATGGCGTCATGTAATTAGTTTTTCTTAAATAACTCCAGAACGCTTCTATTTAGAAAAACGAAAATTGGTATGCATATTTATTTTCCAGAAATGAATCCATTCCATCTATTGTGAATTTCTAGTACCGGTCATAGGCGTCCGTTTTGGGTAGGGCAACGGTTATTTTATCGCATAACTTTTTTGTCTTTAACTTTTAAGCATTTTTGTCACTGGATTATTAAATTTTGAGGTATTCTAGTACTAAAAGGTACTCTTGCTTTAAGTCGGTAGGGCACACCGTTTTCTAGAAAAATGGATTTGAAAGTTTTTCGTTTTGGGAATTTGAAAAAAATGGAAAAAAATTTTCAAAAAAAAAACGATGTATTTTACTAACTTAAAGCAAGAGTAACTTTTAGTACTCGAATACCTCATAATTTAATAATCTAGTGTCAAAAATGCTTAAAAATTAAGGACAAAAAAGTTACGCTATAAAATAACTGTTGACCTACCCAAAACGGACGCCTATGAGCGGTACTAGAAATTCGCAATTAATGAAATCGATTTATCTCTGGAATATAAATAAATGTACCAGTTTTCGTCTTTCTAAAAAGGTTTTTTTGGAAATTTTTTTTTGAAAATTAAAGAACGAAAAATTTTCAAATCGATTTTTCTAGAAAACGGTGTGTCCTACCGACTTAAAACAAGAGTACCTTTTAGCACTAGAATACCTCACAATTTAATAATGCAGTGTCAAAAATGCTTAAAAATTAAAGACAAAAAAGTTATGCGATAAAATAACCGTTGCTCTACCCAAAATGGACGCCTATGATCGGTACTAAAAATTCGCAAAGGATGGAATAGATTTATCTCTGGAAGATAAATACGCGTACCAATTTTTGTTTTTCTAAATAGAAGCGTTCTGGAGGTATTTAAGAAAAACTCATTACAAGGCGCCATCTTCAAAGAGCTCTAGCTCCCTTAGAAAGCATTTTCGGACTAAGTGAATAGGGTTAAATTGTCTTAGAATTATTTGAAGAATCTTCTGTCTTCGTTTGTCGGTAGAGTTTCTGGACACCCTGTATTTTAGGTTAGAGTATGAAGAAATTCAGTTTAAAGTCACTCCAGTAAAATTTTCTGTAAAATGAGATAAGAGGTTTTCACACTAAGCCATCGTTATGCAGTTTTTTATTGAAGCAAAAAAACCTTGTACGAAGTTTGGAAAATATGTTGTCGGTTGTGAAATTTGGGTTTTTATATTGAAAAACATTTAATACGGCAAAAGGGACTCTCACAAAAACCCGTTAAAATAGTTTGATTATGGTGAGGTTAAAAACCTTACCATCTGAAACGGACTTTCTGCATTCTGCCAACGTCCGCTTCAGATGTTAAGGTTTTTAAATTGTGCAAGAAAAACTCCCCATCTTCCAGGCTTTAGAGACAATTTTTCTTAAAATGAATAAAATTACATAATTATTGGGTGACTAAATATCGTTTAGTAATTTATGAGCTCGCAGAATACACTCATTTAGATAATTGAATTGCTATTTCTTTTGTATAGTGCAGTCACTGAAGGTAAAAATAAAATGTTATCTTCGATTTTGGTGAACCTCCATCGATTTTTACGAAAATTGCTGAGTTGTTTGAGGATACCTCAAGTGAGGTGGTGTTAACTTGTGCTTTTACCGTAGAGGTGGATTCCACCCCTTCTCGAGGGTGAAAATTCTTTTATAAAAAATAACCCCACAAATCGATAGAGGGACAAATTCTAAGCAACATTTTTTACATAGGGTTATTAAAATAAATCAATACTTACTTGTTGAATTAATAGAGATCAAACATTTTAATTTTCGCGAAAAAAAAATGCATGTTAAGGTGATACAGTAGCGATCAACAGGTAGCCAAAACGCGTTCCAAGATTGCGGCTGTAATTTTGAATATTTTTTCGAGATATTTGGCACACGTATTCGTAATATAATAAAGAATGGCGGTACAGAGCCCAATTTGAAAAATATACTAATATGTGCAAATTACTCTGTAATTAAATACAATATTAATAAACGAGCCTGTACCGCCATTAAGAAGAACAAAAAAAATACACTTTCTTCAAATAAACTTTTTTATCCGATGCCTAGATTTTGGGTCATTTTGGAACTACTAAAATTTTTTATTTCATTAGTAGTTCCAAAATGACACAAAATCTAGGCAACGGATAAAAAAGTTTATTTGAAGAAAGTGTATTTTTTTGTTCTTCTTAATGGGGGTACAGGCTCGTTTTTTTAATATTGTATTTAATTACAGAGTAATTTCCACATATTAATATATTCTTCAAATTGGGCTCTGTACCGCCATTCTTTATTATATTACGAATAAGTGTGCCAAATATCTCGAAAAAATATTCAAAATTACAGCCGCAATCTTGGAACGCGTTTTCGCTACCTGTTGATCGCTACTGTTTCCTCTTAAAGGAGTGATCTAAATGCGCGTGTTATGCGAGCTTATAAATATTAATCGATATGTAGTCTCCAAATAATTAATTTGATTCATTTCAAATAAAATTCTCTCTTATACCGGGAAGTTGGGGAGGTTTCCTTGCGAAGTGGTGGTAGCTCGTATTTTATCAATCGAAATGCGCGTATTTTAATAGTTTATTCTTAGAATTTATACGCTATAAGAATTAGGCGATAAGATATATTTTAATTTTTCCCAGCATTTTCTCTGGCTAAATCAATTCAAGCGTTCTTTGGGGGTAAAGGGGATAAGCTTAAAATTCTAAACTATATCACTTCGAAACTTCATAAATAGTTCGTATTTCTGACACAAGGATCGATTAAATATCCCTATCTTTAAGTAGTGTTGGGCTGAGTCAGTCACGAAAATATTAAATTCTTGCCCAGTCTAACGAGCTCAAACTTTTAATTTTCGGGTTATGAAAACTCATAAATAGCTCATAAATCAGCGCTATTTGTTTTCTAATTTCGGCAAGTGTGGGGGGGGGGACAGCTTAACAGGGGTTTAATTTTTCTATGCTCCGTGACAAGGACATGTTCTCGGTGGGCTGTGAGGGGGCTAATAGGTTAGTGCTGGTAGCCAGTACGTTCGCGCGTCCTTTATTCTGCCTGATATAAAACGAAAAGCTTTGCCTGGTAGCCAGTACGTTCGCGCGTCCTTTATTCTGCCTGATATAAAACGAAAAGCTTTGCCTGGTTTACTTGGGAGTCAAGATACCGGTGCACAGTACCTAACAACGGGTTACACGAGTCGCAGTACTGTCGACCTGAATCGATTTAAGTATAGTCGGTGAGGGACCCTATGTGTCTTACCGCATAACATACTATTTCGTGTTCTAAGTTTTAAAGTTCTCCTTGTAAGATATTATTTCAGGTTTAGTGTTCTACCGGTGTCATCATCATCATGGCAACTACACTCCTAGCGGAGTGTTTGCCGCCCTCTTTGGATTCTTCCGATTCGTTTGTCGCGGTGAATCAATCCGCATTAACATTTTGGTTTTACAAATGGTTGTGCGACTTGGCATCTTCTACAATTTTCCTCCATTCGTTCCTGTTTTTGGTTCTGGTTACCCATTCTCTGACTCACATCTTCTTCTTAAGGTCCTCCACTATCTGGTTCTCCCATCTAGTTTTGGGTCTTCCTCGTGGTCTGCCTCATACAGGTCTCCATTTGGAAATTTTCTTGATAACGGCTTCTAGATTCCTCCTTTCTATATGCCCCATCCGTCTGAGTCACTGTGCCTTGATAAATCTGACGATGTCTTCTCCTTTCAGAAGTTTTCTTACTTCGTGGTTCATGAGTTTTCTAAATTCATTATTACCTAAGTTTTATTACCGTTGTCACACTCAGGTATTTTTGAAGTTTAGTATACCTGAGGAGTCTATTTTTAAAGTTAATTTTTAACTGGTGATTGGCTAGTCTGTTAAAATTAAAGTATTTTCGTCTTGTCGGCATCTGCAGTCATCGGCATATCAGAACTTTATAGATGTGTTTCGGTTATAATCTCTATATAGCACGTTTTCTATATAAAGGCTAAATGATAGGGGAGCCAGCACGGATCCTTGCGGGAGGCCATTGTTCAGTTTCATTTGAGTACAAGTCTTATCGCCCATGATCATTTACATAATGTTTTATAGCATAGGTTTAATGACATCAGTAATCTTTCTGCTTGGAATCGCTCGAATTAATTTATATTATTACTCCTTGTCTCCACAAAGTATCGTACTCTGCTGGTAAATCAATGAACAGAACAATCATTCAAGAGTAGATAATTTTAGTTTTTTTTTAGTCTGTTTCTGTATAGGTAATTAATCAGTGCTAGGAGCGCTAGGACTTGGTGTGTGTAGCTCCGGTTTGGTCAAAATCCTGCTTATTCCACAGGTACAACTTCGAGTATTATTGGGAGATTTTAATATATAGCATTATTGCAAAAAGTTTGTAGACGATACTTAGAAGTGCAATTGGTTGGTAATTTATTGGTAAATCGTTAGCTTGTCTAGTTTTAAAATGGCGACGATGTCAGCTCACTTTAGTTGAGAAACATTTCTCGTTTGAAATATGTCTAAGAAAAACTTGCAAACCGTTGTCTAGTAAACCTGCCACTATGGTTTAAAAACTCAGCATGAATGGTATCAAAGATAGTTGCTTTTCCCGTTTTCATTTCATTAAGGGTTTTCGTGATTTCTTCAAAGATGAAGGAATACTCTGTTTCAGAAAAACACGAGGATTTTAAAGTATTGAACCCTTTTCTATACTTTAATTTAGGCGCTCAGAGTAACAGCGGCCTAAGCCACAAATTAAGCATTTTTAGATTAATATATCAATAAAAGAAGCAATATTAAATCTTCGGATTAACAAGGGTCTACACAACCTAAATTGGCTAAATTGCGCTAAAAACCTCATTTGGCTAAATGGCGCTACATAATTTGTAGCGCCATCCCATAAGCATATTGTAAATACGAATGTAAATATTGCATTTATCTCAAAATTCGTTTTTGGGGTTAGGCCGCTGTTGCTCTAAGCTCCTCAATTATGTGTAAGCAATTTTGGGGTGCTCTTAGAGTAGACATTATGTGGGATACCACTTAGTTGGATGTTACTAGACTGGTTGGGCGGTCCGGTGGGTTACTGCCTTCTAGTTTTAGAAACAGTGACTATGCTTGTCTACTCGAGTTTTCGAGTTTTTCGAACTCTATATAGAAATGTAACCATTAGCTCCCAGACTATAAACCATTGTTCATTGAACTACATGGAATCGCAAGCTCAGCAAGTGCAACACAACGGGACAATGTACTCATTTTCAATTTTATTTTAATTCATTCGATTATCATTCTCTGATCAATTCGTTTCATTTTGTAATTAAGAATTTTTATTATATAATTTTTGAAGTAGAAAACTTAATTGTAATATTTTAAAAATAAAATCTTTTTTAAAAGTCACATCGAGAGTGCGTAAATTTATCTGGCGCTGCGAACAGGATACAGATCGTACAAGAAACATAAGCAGTTTCCTTGGTCAACGAAGTTGTTAGACGAGAAATCCGAACCGGAAAAGAAAAGATTATGTGCAGGAAATCCCAACAGATCATCCTACTGTAAGTACATTTTCCTTTTCATTCCTATTTTTGATTTATGAGCACTTTCATTGATATTTCTGAAAACTCTGTTAATAATTTAAATACTTTGCTTGAAAATCTTACATTAAATACTGAAATTGATTCTAACGCCCGTATTAGCGCCGATACCGATTCTATTCAACAAATTCCTACTATTATTATCACAGAAGTTGAAATGCCGTTCTTAAATGCCGATATCACTAGCCTATGTGCTACGTTACCGGAATTCTCCACCGGAGACAATTTATCTACCTTTTTAAAATCGGTCGATAACTTAATTACATTCCTGGTAGGCCAACAGCTTACAGCTTCGCAAGAATTTATCTTAAACTCTAATATTATTGCTCGTATCAAAGGCGAACCGCGGGATTTTCTTAATTATTCAAACAAAACCGCTTGGGCTGAAGTCAGACCAGCTCTTTTAGCTAAATATGGAGACAGACGCTCCGAAGATATTTTAGTTACTCAACTTTCAACCACAGTTCAAAAAAATCACGAATCTTATGATCAATATCACCAGAGAATTACAAAAAATTTAAACGATTTATTACAGCATACAACTCTAAATGATAATGTTGAAACTGCTAATTTTAAGACTCCCTATTTTAAAAATATAGCTTTAAAAACATTTTGCACAGGTATTAATGAACCATATGCCGAATATTTGTCGCATTTTACAATAACTTCGCTTGAACAAGCGCTCCAAAAATGTATAGTTTATGACAACCACAAATCTCAACAGAAATATATGACCTATTTAAAGACGCAACAAAATAATAAACCATTTTCACCAAAACAGAAACCTGCTAATACAAATCAGACATTTTTTAATAATAACCCAAATCCTACAAGAAACGTTTTTCAACAAAACTCTAACTCTTATCCGAGACAACCAAACTTCAACTCTTATCAGAGACAACCAAACTTCTTCAACTCTAATCCGAGACAAAACTTTTCTCAAACCAATTCTAACTTAACATCAAGAAACAATGCCCATCAGAACACAAATTTTGCTACTAGGCCAAACGCCAATGCAACTCCTAATCCTAATTTTAATTCTTTTAGAAATAATCCACAAAATAATAACAATTTCAATAGACAAATCCGAAATCCCCAACCTGAAAGATATAACGCTACCCCAATGACCGAGGTACAAACTCTCGCCACAAGAAATGAACCCATGGATTTGGATGCGTCCACTATTAGACGTACGCATAATTTTAATATTAACGCAAACTCAGATGAAAATTTCGAATACACCCCTGACTATTTCGAAGTTAATGACGATGACTATCCCCAAGAATTAATTGAAGAAACTTCTCAGGATTTTCTCGAGGATCCTACAGACGAACATCCTCCACCAATATCGATCTAAGTAATCTCCAAACTAATCCCCGACTACCGTTCTTCTTCCTACCTGATTCAAACATTAAAGTATTAATCGACACTGGTGGCTCCCACACAGTCGTCTCACCAAAAGTTTTAAAATATTTTGACCCCTCACATATTTACGAAAAACCGTTCACACTGACATCCATGAAAACAACCCAAAGCTATTCACTAAACATAAAAACACCTTTACTACAAGTCTATAATATTTACGAACCCATAAATGCCCGAATCGCTGATTGGAGCGAAGATTTTGACATTCTTTTAGGAAACTCTGAGCTTGAACGTTTTAAAGCCGTAATTAATTATAAAACTAAAATACTAAACTTAACTACTCACAATGTCGAAATTAATTTCTATACTTTATACAATAAAATACCCGTTGACATACAACAAGGACAAGTCTTTATTCACGCCACAAAAATTGCAAATTTACAAATACCTAACTCAATCCACAATGTAAGTGACGGATTTTTAGAAAACATTACACTACAAAAACCTATGCAATTAGATACACTACACGTCGAAAATCTAGACAATTATGAAATTTCACCTCCCCCGACGGAATTTCACGAACCAGCAATAAGAACAGAACACCTAAACGAAGAAGAAAGAAGTAAAATCATAAAACTTTGTAAAAAATACAAAGATATTTTTTACGATGATTCAAAGAATTTAACTTTCACATCTGCTGTGAAACACGAAATAAAAACCAAGGACGAAACTCCCATTTACGTAAGAGGCTACAGACATCCAAAATCTATGCAAGAAGAGATCACTCGACAAGTAAACAAACTTTTGGACAACAAGATAATCCGCAACTCAATCTCGCCATTCTCAGCCCCAGTATGGATTGTTCCCAAGAAACCTGATGCCTCAGGAAAACGGAAATTCCGTATGGTGATCGATTATAGAAAACTTAATGAGAATACTATCGGAGATAAGTACCCCCTACCAAAAATTGATGAAATCCTTGACAATCTCGGAAAAGCTACATACTTCACTACCCTCGATCTCGCTCAAGGCTTCCACCAAATAGAAGTTCACCCAAACTCTATTCACAAAACAGCATTTTCAGTACCCCACGGCCACTTCGAATTTTTACGAATGCCTTTTGGACTAAAGAATAGTCCTGCCACTTTCGAAAGATTAATGGACAACATCCTAAGACCCTTCCTACACAAATTTTGCTTTGTTTATATGGATGACGTCATAGTCTTCTCCAAATCTCTACAAGATCACTTGGTCCACATCTCCACAATTTTTAATACATTTCGAGAAAACAATCTCAAGGTCCAACTAGATAAATCTGAATTTCTGACTAAAGAAGTTGCCTTCCTAGGTCACATAGTTACTCCCGAAGGTATAAAACCGAACCCCAGTAAGATCGAAGCTATCCAAAAATACCCTCTACCTAAGACTGTCAAAGAAATAAAATCCTTTTTAGGCCTTATTGGCTTCTACAGACGTTTTTGTAAAAACTTTGCAAAGATCACCTCTCCATTCACAAGATGCACACGAAAAAATGCAATCATTGATCCCACTAATCCAGAGTTCTTAGAGTGTTTTCAAAAATGTAAACAGTTACTAACCAACGCCCCGATTCTCCAATACCCTGACTTCTCTAAACCATTCGTATTAACTACAGATGCATCTAACATCGCTATTGGATCTGTTTTATCCCAGAATAATCAGCCAATCGCCTACTACTCTCGCACATTAAATACTGCAGAGCAGAACTACTCCACAATCGAAAAAGAATTGCTTGCCATGGTAGATTCTTGTAAACACTTCCGCCCATATCTTTATGGCCAAAATTTTATCATTGAAACCGATCACAACCCACTCGTTTGGATTAATAAAATCAAAGACCCTTGCTCAAGATTATCTCGCCAAAGAATTAAACTTGAGGAATTTCAATTTGAAGTCCGATACAAAAAAGGAAAAGAAAATCAAGTAGCCGACGCTCTCAGCCGAGTCCAAATAAACGCCTTAAGCACTAGTTCAAACTCTGCCGAACCACCGGATATTAATGACCAATTTGACGTCGATGAATTCTTAAACGACTTTGACAAAAACCAAAACCCAACAGACGAAAACACGCAACACACCTCTGCCGAAAATCCTATTACAGGAATAGAAATATCAGAAGAACCAATCAACTTGTCATCCAACCAAATTATATTTGAACCTAACTCTGACGAATACAAAATGACTTATAAGAAAATTTTTAACAAACACCGTCATACAGTAACTATTACCGATGATTGGAAAAACGAATTACCAGAAACCTTCCAACATTTACTTAGGCCCAACCAAAAATTTGCGATAAAAATACCGCACGAATTTCGACCTTTCATATGCAATTATTTCAAAGAAAAAATAAATTCCACAGTCAAAACAATATTTTGCAACAAACTATTACAAGACATCGAAGACGAAACACAACAGTTAGAATGTATCAAAAAATACCACACTGATAACCATAATGGAATAGTAGAAACTTACAAGCACCTGAGACATAAATTTTACTGGCCCTCTATGCAAACTACAATCTCAAACTTTATCAACTCTTGTGAAATATGCTTACAAAACAAGTACGAAAGACACCCTTACAAACCGCCACAATTAGGACCACTTTTGGGACAAAAACCGTTCCACATATTACACATAGACGTATTTCATTGTAACAAAAATCTTTATCTGACCATTATAGATTCATTCTCCAAGTACGCCCAATGTTATAAATTACCTGACAAAACGTCGATCTCTATTCTGAGTAAATTAAGACACTACTTCTCTCATCATAACTATCCCCAAAAAATAGTTTGCGACCCAGGCACAGAATTCAATTCTGCAGTCCTTAAAGAATTTTTAAACCTTCATAAAATAGAAATACATTTCACTACTGCCAACAACTCATCCTCTAATTCACCCGTAGAACGCTTCCACTCCACACTTATAGAAAAACTTCGCACCTTGCGTGCCCAAAACCCTAATGATTCACTAGATGACATTTTCACACATGCCGTTTTAATCTACAACCAATCTATTCACAGTGCTACCAACTATTCTCCTTTCTCAATCCTTTACGGTCCATACGCCGAAGAAATACATTTCGACTTCGACCTTCCAGTGTACGAAACGTACAACCAAAACCACAAAGACGAATTACAACCATTCATCCAGGAACTTTATAATAAACAAAAAGAAAAAAGACAAGACGCTTTAGACAAACATAACGAAAACGCCGAAGAGATACCCGAAGTCGATCTTTCACAACCTCTGTATGTATCTAAGAAAAAACACAAACCCAAATTACAAGCCCCTTACTCCATAATGCATCCCGACAAACAAGAAAAGACTAAAATAACCGGAAAAACAGATAAACAAAATAAAACTAGCACCCACCTTAAATTTGTAAAAAGAACTAGGAAACATGTAGACAAAAATATTTCAAACAAAATCTCCTTTCAGGATAACCCTGTCCCTGGGACATCCACTCAAAATACTGGAAGTTCCCAATAATGGATACTTCGCCGAAGATATTGGCAAATCTCACGAAATTTCTCACTACCACAGACACTTTCTTCACATTGACTTAGAAAAACTAGAAGAAATCCTAAACATTAGCCCAATGGACTATTTTAAAGACAAACTAAAAAGAGGACCACTTTCGACACTATACACTCAATACAAACATCTACAACAACAAGCACAAGATGACCTACACAAAATTACACGTAAAAGAACACAAAAAAGAGGACTTTTTAACTTTCTAGGTACAGCCATAAAATACATTACAGGAAACCCAGACGACTCAGATCTAGACATTCTAAAAACCCATATTACCGCTATAGAAATGAAACAAAACGAGATAATAAAAACGCTTAATAATCAGATCTCGTATGGGCAAGCCAGCGATACGAGATTCGAAAAACTCTTAATAAATTTAAATAAAAATAATGCCTTGCTTACATCCACTATTAACAAGCTGTCAGCTGACCTCGACGGATATGTCGCACTACAGAACGAAATATTAAACCTTCAAAACATTTATGAATTTTTGATGAAATTAATCAGGACCATCTCCTTATCTCATCTAGATATCTCCAATATTGAATTGTTTACATTAAAGGAACTTGAAACTCTCAAATCAGATCTCTTAAAAATTTATCCCAGAAATTCTTTATTAGTAAATGATGAACACCCATATGAATTAGTTGAACTTTCCAAAACATTAGTTTGTGTCACACAGCGAACCATGCTCATAATAATCAAAATTCCTATCCTCTACGAACAATCCCACAACACACTTAAAATTTATCCTATTCCAAATGCAGACCATATTATGATTCTTCCACCAGCACATTATCATTCCAATAATAAATGGTTCGAGATATGCACGAGTCAAGCTGAAAACATCATATGCACAAAACCAGTAAGGTCCCAATGTACGATACCAAATGTCAAGAATTGCACCAAAAGTATAGCCAAAGAAAATTTCTTCCAAGAAACCAACAATGCGATACTATTGGGAATAGTAGAACCAATAAATATTAGAGAACAAACCATTAAATCCAGCAGCATCCTTACCACAAATGAATCCATTACCATAGATGGCATCAAATTCAACAAAAAGTCAAATCAAGAAATCCACGTTCCCGATATCATACCCATGGAACTTATTGCAAACCACGAAATAATAATCGAAAAATTGAGAATCCCAGAAACGCATGGACAAATTCAACCTATCGAGATGACCGCTAATTTACCGCAGCTTTCCACTGGAGTCAGCATCACTGCACTAATAATCATCTTATTTGTGTCATTGATTCTAACAATATTCCTACTGAAGAAAAGAAAACGTATTTCCAAAATCCTTTTCGGACCTAAGCTAGATACAGCCCAAATCCAAATTTTAGAAGAACTAGTAGCAGAAGTATCAAGAACTTCGAGGACGAAGCAAAATCCTCCCGAGGGAGAAGAAATGTAACCATTAGCTCCCAGACTATAAACCATTGTTCATTGAACTACATGGAATCGCAAGCTCAGCAAGTGCAACACAACGGGACAATGTACTCATTTTCAATTTTATTTTAATTCATTCGATTATCATTCTCTGATCAATTCGTTTCATTTTGTAATTAAGAATTTTTATTATATAATTTTTGAAGTAGAAAACTTAATTGTAATATTTTAAAAATAAAATCTTTTTTAAAAGTCACATCGAGAGTGCGTAAATTTATCTATATACTATATTTTCGAACTATATTTTCCACTATCTCAGTACATTTCTCACGCCTAGCAATATCAATGCTGTGGAGTAATACTTCTGAAATTTCCTGCTTTCCGTCTTCTCATAATTTTTCATGGCTTTTCGCTCACCTTACACTATCCAGGCTACACTATATCAGATACACTACATCAGCTTTTGCTGATGTTACTATTTCTCCCGTCAATCTCTCGTAGTTTACAAGCCAGTGAGCTTTTCTTAACTTCTATCTGGGAAGTGGAAGCCATCTTATAACTTTAATACTATTGCCGATTTTGATCAGAATAGGACGATGCTGGCTATAAAGGAAAGAGCTATGGGCTTTCTTGATGCTGGTAAGGGCTGCCCTATGTGGTCAGCGAAGTAAAACAAAAATCAGGCTTATTATACTTCCTCTTCCAAGCTGCAGATCTGTAAGTGCCTCTATCCTTGGCACATGGAGAAGGAAACGGATACCATGTTCTTCTGACTACTCCGAAATGGACGAGCTATTTCATCCCAGCCACGTATATGTCTAGTTGTTCGTAGGAACTAGGGACATTGAAAGCCAGGTGAGAGCAGGGGGCTGCTAAATATTAGCTATTGTTGATTTTCATAGTTACCTCATGGATGTTGTTCTTACTGCCGATGTAGGTTGCTACACCGTAGGCTCTATTGTAGGTAGCACCCAGTAGATAATAGCCAGGAATTTTTTCTCTTGAACGCAATTGGACTTTTGTGAAAGATTTTTTGGCGCCTCTTGTGCTAGTTCATTTAGATTACCCGGGATGCACGTACAATATCGTCATGCGGACGCAAACTAACATCACATCACCTTCAAAATTAAAAAAAAATGTATATCAATTAGATATAATATGTAAACAGAACATATATTCTAGATGCTTTTTTGACACCCATTTACTTTAACATTTTAAAGTTATGCCGAGATAGTTAGGTCTGTTTGTGTGTTTCCAGACTTTTTTTGTCTTGTGGCAATATCCATAGAAGTCAACAGAACCTTTTCTCATATCTGTCGTAAAAGCTGGCTAATGGAGAGGAATGCAGGGTGAGATGTCCGTCCCTTGGGGTTTTGGGATCGTAAGAATGCACGTTGGAAGCTCCGGAAAATGACCTGGCATTTCTAATATCCAAGACGAGCTCTCATGGATCCACTCTACTTGCATTCCACATAACCCAAGTGTGAAATGTGGCAATATTAGCTGCAGGAGTAGTCTCCTCAGTGACGACATGACAAACGTGCGGAGCCGCGAACGGAGTCCTACCTGCGCCTGCGTTCACCTGCTAGCCCGTGGTTGAAATAACGTAATAACTTGTTACTGTAGATACACAGGTACTACAGGTAGGGTGTGGGGTGGCATGCCAACATAAACGTCGCACACTCGATTTGTATAGGATACCTATTATGGGCAATTTCGGCATTTGCATATACCAAAAGACGAGGAGGGCCTGGGTTAGCCTCGGTGCACTTGTGCGTTAGGGATGTGGCACGAATCAAAATTCCTGCTACTAATTCACCCAATCGATCTCCTCACCACCCGCTATTAACTTATACGCCAGTCAATGAGAGGAAAAACAGGATATTACCTCCGGATTCTATACTACTGCATGGATATTAATGAAATTTTGGGAATAGCGTCTACTTATCTCATAATTCAAAGTCTACCCTATGCCGATGTGCGCTTTTATCTTGGTGGTGGTTGCCACCCTATCTCTATGATGGAATGTTTTTTGGTCGAAATAACAACTAGGGAAGTGGCTAGAGAACCTAATTCTAAGCAAAAACTGTTTGTAACCCTTTAAAGGTTCATTTTAAAGTGTGCAAACTACTCCTAATTGCTTAAATTTGCTCAAAATTGCTCAAAAATGCTTAAGGAGAATAAGATTTGATTCGGATGATTCATGCAATAATTATATTCATTTATATTCGTCCCGTGTCACATTAACGGTTACACGCATACACAAATATGTATACGTATATATGTATAAGTTTCTAACGTACACCATACAAAAAACACCGACAACTGGCATTATTATACTTCTAACTGGATTTCTCCATTATTTTTGTCAAAAAAAATATATTGGTTTTTTAACCGTAACTTTTTATTTTTTATCTTAGAAAAATAATTTTGTAGATTTTACAAGATCCATAAGGCTGCTAATATTTAATCCATTTACAACACTCAGTCGCAAAAAGAGGTAACTTTGAAAGGGTTGGTAAAGGTGGTTTCTTGCATGTAAGTACAAGCTTTAATTGTCAATAGCTCACTCAATTTTTACCGTAGAAAAATTTTTCGCAAACCATGTTCTTTGGAAGTAAATAAGCTACAATTTCGTATCGACACATTTTTTCGTTTCTCTGGTGATAATCTTTATATTCTGATGAAAAATGCATTTTTTACCAAACTACAAAAATTCGTTATTCGCTTTTAACTCATTTTTTTTTAAACTGATCATTCTAATATATAAGCCAGTCAAACTTCTGAAATTTATTAATTATACATAAATAAAGAAGATCAAATAAGATCAATGCCTAACTTTAATTAGGGTGTACTTACGGGGTTGCTTCCGATCACTTTTTCGCTGAAAAAAATAGGGACTGATATTCTTCTCATTATGTCACATTATGTATTTTGATCTAGAGATTTTTTTTATTTTTGTAGATAGATCTTTTTAAATACTTTAAATTAGTTTCTATAAATTATCCTCGCATAATGCATAGTATTCCCGCCTTTTGACTATGAATCTACAATTTTCAGCATTTGACGAAGAAAAACCAACATAATATAATAAAGTATTGTTCGATTACTATTGGTCTTAAAGAAAATTAAAAACAACTGTTTTGTTTATTTTTTAAAAGGTACATTTTTTTTGAGTAAAGTTGTTTTGATGAAAGGAAAACTTTTTGAGTTATTAGCAGAAAACTCATTAAAAACATTGATTTTTCGATATAGAACTAACACTTTTGATAGCGAATAAATCAAAAACTATTAATTTTATCAAAAAAGTATATGAAACATTTTTTGCTTAGAATCAATCTTTTGATCGACTTTTGCAGTCAAAATATAATAAAAAATTTACACCCCCCGAGATGGGGTGGCAACCACGCCAATAATGTGCCAACGATGGCACAAATACATTAATTACAATAATCAATGGGAAAACCCAATAGTTGGCTGTATACCATAGTTTAAAAAACTCATACAGAAGTAAAAACTTCAACTTGTATTCTGGTATAAAATCGTTTATTAAAAAACTATCTAAAAAGTCATCCAAATGGATTGCAAAACGTTTTCATTCTAATTCAGAACATCTTCAGTGCATTCTGCTGAGTAGTTTGAAACTAGCACACTATAAAAAGTGGTAACCCCATAATATATGGTTTAAATATCTTAAATAAAATTAACACGAAGTAAAACTCCCTAGTGTAGTTGGTATATTTAATAAAAATTATAAAAATTTTTAAAAATCCAAACGGATTACGTTCAAAACGTTTTCGGACTTATCAGTCCATCATCAGTGAACCTAAAAGTAAGTAATCTCACTTAGTAAAATTGAAAAGGGTGAAATTTTGAATGTTAAAAATTGAAAAGTGTGGTTACGATTACTTACTCTCTGTCCTTGCTAAATAGCCACAATGCCAAACACTGGTCAAGATGTATGTTCTAACTACATGGTGAAATCTGATCTACAATTTGGCTTACATTGGGTGCCAACGGATTAGTACTAGGAACATGATGCTCTACTCCATTAATTAAGAGATTTTTTTTTATTATTAGGTCTACATTGAACTACGTTTAGTCTGTCAATGATTTAGAAGGAAGTTGAAATACTTCAAATGTCAGTAACATTGACATCCAGGAAAGGGAATTTTTAAGGTATTAACCAAGGTCAAGATCCAATGTGGTTACGGAAATTTAAGTTTAAGACCGTGTTGGAATTTTAATTTTTAATATTAGAATTTAAAATTTACTATTTTTATAAAAATATTACAACCATTACCATAAACTTGACTATAAAATTAAATTTGATCGAACTTATTGTCATAATATGGTAATGAAAACAAAATGTAAGATAGAATTATTGGTTAATGAAAGATAATAATTTTTTTGGCCTAAAATAGCCTTGTGGGTGAAAGTTAAAACGTTGAAGTGATACAACAGTTGTTTAGTGTGTATAGAAATATAAATTTGTTAACTGTAATGTTGGTTGTATAAGTCTAGTAAGATATTGATTCTGTATGAGTTAACTAATTAAAAAAAAATTTGGTGAGAATTGAGGTAACTGATATAAGATTGTTAAGTAAAAAATATAAATAATTGACGGAATGTGAAAATGTGTTAGTTATAGTCAAAAATATAGGAAGTATTATAACATTATGCATATAAAAGAAAATGGAATTATTTGATTGTTAAATTAAAACTAAGTTGATAAAATGTGTAAATGAACAAAAGATTCAAAAGAAGTGCGTCAACCGGATGCTCAAGACACAAACTGTATTTGGAAAATAATTAAAAGTTAAAAATAGTAAAATAAGAATAAAGTTGTAAAGTTAGAGAGTAGAGTGGCTAGAAAGTTAGATGCAACATATTAAAATTTTGAATTTTTAAGAAATTTTTTTTTTTTTAATGAAAAATAAAAAGAAAGAGAAAAATAAAATAAAAAGGAAAAAGGACCTGTATGAAAAAGAAGAATTAAATGAATAGCGTAGTAAAACATTTTGGAAAAGATCAACGAACGAAGTAAAGACCCAAGCGGCGAATAGACAAATAGATAAGGTCAATGATTTATGAAGGGAAAAGTAGGGTGAGAAAATGGCAAAGGGTGAATTAGTTGTGTTGGTGTTACTGGGTGTTGTAGAGTAAATGATTAGTATGAAAGGAGATTTTGGAAATAGAAGGAAGTGAAGTATGAAAAAGAATGAAAAAGAAGGTTAAGTTAAAGGTTTTATGGGTGAGGTCAGGAAAGTTGCTAAGAGTGAAGGATAAATTGAAAAAACAAGGAATTTAGGAAAAAAGTTGACGGTGAATGGGAGTAAAATTGCGATTAAGGGAGGTTTGTCTATTCACACAATTGGGACTGGACCTCAAGTCTCGGATAATCTCCAAATCCTCATACAAGTCCAATCGGAGTGTGTTTTTCTGCTGTATATTGTGCACCAACTGGACACCCTCAGGAATCTTAAGTTCATGTCTATTGACTTTAAGGTGATGTGAGAAAGAGGAAGTAGTATCTCTCTTACTATGTTCTAGGGATCTGGTGGCAAGAGATCTACAAATTCTACCGATGTAGGTAGCATCACAATCTGAGCAAGAAAGTTTATATACACCACTACGGTTCATGTAGTTGATTGGATCCTTAGTATTGGTCAAACTCTTGTTAAGGGTGTTATTAACTTTAAAAGAAATTTTTATGTTATCACAGGAGTTGGTAATAATGTATTTAACTCTTTCAGATAGATTAGGGTTATGGAAAGGCAATGAAGCATAAATCGGAGTTGTTGTAGATGAAGTAGAAGAAAAAGCTGACTGTTGAAGTAATCTGAGCTCTCTTTTATGTTGGAGTTTATTGATGATATCAGGGTCATAACCATTGTTTATAGCAATCTGTTTAATGATGTTTAATTCTTTGTTAAATTCTGTTGATGAAAGAGGAATAGAATTTAATCTGTGGATAAAACTACGGAATGAAGAAAGTTTGTGGGAAAGAGGATGATTAGATGATGAATGAATTACCTGATCTGTTTGAGTGGGTTTACGGTAGATCCCAAAGCTGAAATGGTCATCTAGTCTGGTGATAGAAAGGTCTAAGAAATTAATGGAGTTAGAAGTTTCTAGTTCCATAGTGAAAGTGATTTTTGGATGAATTTGATTTATTTTATGAAGTAAATTCTGTGCTGAGTTGGAATCGCCTGAGATCAGAAGTAAACAATCATCTACAAAACGGAACCAGTGTAAAATCTCAGTATTTTTTATGATATAGTTGGATTCTAAATGATTCTAATATTAAAAAATAAAATTCCAACACAGTCTTAAACTTAAATTTCCGTAACCACATTGGATCTTGACCTTGGTTAATACCTTAAAAATTCCCTTTCCTGGATGTCAATGTTACTGACATTTGAAGTATTTCAACTTCCTTCTAAATCATTGACAGACTAAACGTAGTTCAATGTAGACCTAATAATAAAAAAAATCTCTTAATTAATGGAGTAGAGCATCATGTTCCTAGTACTAATCCGTTGGCATCCAATGTAAGCCAAATTGTAGATCAGATTTCACCATGTAGTTAGAACATACATCTTGACCAGTGTTTGGCATTGTGGCTATTTAGCAAGGACAGAGAGTACGTAATCGTAACCACACTTTTCAATTTTTAACATTCAAAATTTCACCCTTTTCAATTTTACTAAGTGAGATTACTTACTTTTAGGTTCACTGATGATGGACTGATAAGTCCGAAAACGTTTTGAACGTAATCCGTTTGGATTTTTTAAAACTTTTATAATTTTTATTAAATATACCAACTACACTAGGGAGTTTTACTTCATGTTAATTTTATTTAACTAGATGGTATACAGCCAACCTTCGGGTATTATTCCGTTTTATTTTTGTATATGACAGTATGGTCAATTTGGCTTTAGAGTACTTGCGACTAGCCACACAGCGGAGCAATGTTCAACTGGACATATGGTTCATCTCAAGATGTTTACACAATAAAGTTTTTCCAACCTTTTGTAGAGTTAAGACATCCAATAATGTACATCCCAATACCAGGATCTCCATTCAGAATAAAATTTTGAGGAAAGAAATTTGTAAGCACTACAGTAAGCTTAATTACATCAATTGTAAACTTAAGGTAACATATGATTCTCTACTTGATACTTTAGGTTATATTAACATCAATTTTTTAATGTCAGACATTCAGGATAAGGTTGATCACTCTCGCACAGTTAAATTCAATACAGTCAATAATAAATTACAACGTTTGGTTAACAATAAGATTAAATCTGATCAACAAAAAACTTTAAACAAGAATAAGTTCTCCAATTTTCGATTCCATCCAAGAATCAAAAATCTTTCCAAAGTTCAATTTTCCGATGATGAATTAAAACTAGTGAATCTCGGCCTCAAACACTCCATTCCCACCAATTTGTCTGTCAAAGATCTTGAGAGTCTTTCTATTGAGACCGATACAGTCATTCAAAATCTTTCCATTTCTCTTACACAAAAAACTTCTATCAGAAATTCTTGTATCCAAACCATCAATAAATTCAAAAATAAACTTTCTAACAATAACCATTCTATTAATTACAACAATTCATCATCGTCTTCTTCTCTTACACCTAATCCAGCCCACAGTAACAACATTTCTTCAACTTCTTCATTTCCCAATTTTTCTCTTAAAAAACCAATTCTCTTTTATCCACCTTAAAGTCAATAAAAAATAAGATTAAAAACCATCAACTTGTTTTTAGTAAAGCAGATAAGGGCAACTGTCTTGTTATTTTAGAACAACAACTATACATTGATAAAGTCACTTCCTTTCTTGACACCAATAATTTTACCATTCTTCCTGTTGATCCATCTAAATCTTTTGTTTCAAAATTGAAAAATAATTTAAAACAATATTCTGATTTCTTCTCTGAACATGAAGCACCATACATTAAAATTCCATCTAATCCATTGATCCCTAGGTTATACGGTCTACCAAAGATCCACAAAGTTGACATTCCTATCCGTCCCGTCGTCAGTTTTATAAACACCCCAGTTTCTATTTTATCTAAATTCATTCTAAAAATTATCAAGAACTTCATAAACTTCACTCCCCAATTTACAGTTTTGAATTCTCGCCAATTAGTTGAAAAACTTCAACTTATTAATCTTAATCCGAATATTACTATGCTTTCCTTTGATGTTAGCAATTTATTTACCTCAGTACCCAAACATGAATCTATTAGTCTGGTTAACTCACTTCTTTTAAATAACTCTATCACCCCTAATACCACTTCGTCTATCATAAACATTCTCAAAATTTGTCTATCTCAAGATTACTTTGTTTTCAATAACAACTTTTACCAACAGCCTGATGGTCTAGCAATGGGTAGTTGCTTATCCCCGTTCCTAGCTGATGTTTTTAAGGATCATTTAGAATCCAACTATATCATAAAAAATACTGAGATTTTACACTGGTTCCGTTTTGTAGATGATTGTTTACTTCTGATCTCAGGCGATTCCAACTCAGCACAGAATTTACTTCATAAAATAAATCAAATTCATCCAAAAATCACTTTCACTATGGAACTAGAAACTTCTAACTCCATTAATTTCTTAGACCTTTCTATCACCAGACTAGATGACCATTTCAGCTTTGGGATCTACCGTAAACCCACTCAAACAGATCAGGTAATTCATTCATCATCTAATCATCCTCTTTCCCACAAACTTTCTTCATTCCGTAGTTTTATCCACAGATTAAATTCTATTCCTCTTTCATCAACAGAATTTAACAAAGAATTAAACATCACTAAACAGATTGCTATAAACAATGGTTATGACCCTGATATCATCAATAAACTCCAACATAAAAGAGAGCTCAGATTACTTCAACAGTCAGCTTTTTCTTCTACTTCATCTACAACAACTCCGATTTATGCTTCATTGCCTTTCCATAACCCTAATCTATCTGAAAGAGTTAAATACATTATTACCAACTCCTGTGATAATATAAAAATTTCTTTTAAAGTTAATAACACCCTTAACAAGAGTTTGACCAATACTAAGGATCCAATCAACTACATGAACCGTAGTGGTGTATATAAACTCTCTTGCTCAGATTGTGATGCTACCTACATCGGTAGAACTTGTAGATCTCTTGCCACCAGATCCCTAGAACATAGTAAGAGAGATACTACTTCCTCTTTCTCACATCACCTTAAAGTCAATAGACATGAACTTAAGATTCCTGAGGGTGTCCAGTTGGTGCACAATATACAGCAGAAAAACACACTCCGATTGGACTTGTATGAGGATTTGGAGATTATCCAAGACTTGAGATCCAGTCCCAATTGTGTGAATAGACAAACCTCCCTTAATCGCAATTTTACTCCCATTCACCGTCAACTTTTTTCCTAAATTCCTTGTTTTTTCAATTTATCCTTCACTCTTAGCAACTTTCCTGACCTCACCCATAAAACCTTTAACTTAACCTTCTTTTTCATTCTTTTTCATACTTCACTTCCTTCTATTTCCAAAATCTCCTTTCATACTAATCATTTACTCTACAACACCCAGTAACACCAACACAACTAATTCACCTTTTGCCATTTTCTCACCCTACTGTTCCCTTCATAAATCATTGACCTTATCTATTTGTCTATTCGCCGCTTGGGTCTTTACTTCATTCGTTGATCTTTTCCAAAATGTTTTACTACGCTATTCATTTAATTCTTCTTTTTCATACAGGTCCTTTTTCATTTTTATTTTATTTTTCTCTTTCTTTTTCTTTTTATTTTTCATTAAAAAAAAAAAAAAAAAAAATTCTTAAAAATTCAAAATTTTAATATGTTGCATCTAACTTTCTAGCCACTCTAATCTCTAACTTTACAACTTTATTCTTATTTTACTATTTTTAACTTTTAATTATTTTCCAAATACAGTTTGTGTCTTGTGCATCCGGTTGACGCACTTCTTTTGAATCTTTTGTTCATTTACACATTTTATCAACTTAGTTTTAATTTAACAATCAAATAATTCCATTTTCTTTTATATGCATAATGTTATAATACTTCCTATATTTTTGACTATAACTAACACATTTTCACATTCCGTCAATTATTTATATTTTTTACTTAACAATCTTATATCAGTTACCTCAATTCTCACCAAATTTTTTTTAATTAGTTAACTCATACAGAATCAATATCTTACTAGACTTATACAACCAACATTACAGTTAACAAATTTATATTTCTATACACACTAAACAACTGTTGTATCACTTCAACGTTTTAACTTTCACCCACAAGGCTATTTTAGGCCAAAAAAATTATTAACTTTCATTAACCAATAATTCTATCTTACATTTTGTTTTCATTACCATATTATGACAATAAGTTCGATCAAATTTAATTTTATAGTCAAGTTTATGGTAATGGTTGTAATACTTTTATAAAAATAGTAAATTTTAAATTCTAATATTAAAAATTAAAATTCCAACACAGTCTTAAACTTAAATTTCCGTAACCACATTGGATACCTTAAAATTACCCTTTCCTGGATGTCAATGTTACTGACATTTGAAGTATTTCAGCTTCCTTCTAAATCATTGACAGACTAAACGTAGTTCAATGTAGACCTAATAATAAAAAAAATCTCTTAATTAATGGAGTAGAGCATCATGTTCCTAGTACTAATCCGTTGGCATCCAATGTAAGCCAAATTGTAGATCAGATTTCACCATGTAGTTAGAACATACATCTTGACCAGTGTTTGGCATTGTGGCTATTTAGCAAGGACAGAGAGTAAGTAATCGTAACCACACTTTTCAATTTTTAACATTCAAAATTTCACCCTTTTCAATTTTACTAAGTGAGATTACTTACTTTTAGGTTCACTGATGATGGACTGATAAGTCCGAAAACGTTTTGAACGTAATCCGTTTGGATTTTTAAAATTTTTTATAATTTTTATTAAATATACCAACTACACTAGGGAGTTTTACTTCATGTTAATTTTATTTAACTAGATGGTATACAGCCAACCTTCGGGTATTATCCCGTTTTATTTTTTTAAATATCTTACTTTAATTGAACATGGTGGCTACAAGTCGATGTTGTTAGATATAATAGAACACATGCTCAAAGGGCAACATGGTTCCCTGCTTTTTTTTAATAAACGATTTTATACCAGAATACTAGTTGAAGTTTTTAATTCTGTATGAGTTTTTTATTAATTACAAAGTCAAGGGACATCGGAGAAACTTAAAGGAAAGTCCGAAATTTCGCCAACTGGTCAACACGGCCAGGGCGGAAACGGAAATAAGACCGGATGCCTAGGGCTGGAATTGTTGAATGGATGCCTGAGTGGATGCGAGAGTTATTGTGAAAAAGCACATAGGAATGTGAGAATAAATATCCTCTGTATACAATGACTACCAAAAT
This sequence comes from Diabrotica virgifera virgifera, assembly GCF_917563875.1. Classification (NCBI taxonomy): domain Eukaryota; kingdom Metazoa; phylum Arthropoda; class Insecta; order Coleoptera; family Chrysomelidae; genus Diabrotica; species Diabrotica virgifera. The sequence continues at coordinate 153,727,615 of NC_065446.1, read as the reverse complement.
ACAGAGACTGGAACTGTAGATACTCCAGACTAATGTGGATACGGCGAGATTAGCTCATAGTCCACCGTGGACGAATGTACTGATTAAAGTTGATTAGAGTGTATGACGAGAGTGTTAGATGGGAATTGGAAGTGCTTAGTTCGAAACCATTTGGGATGGGGGAGACCACCGAGGGACTAGAAAAATTTATGAAAGTGCTATGAGGATCAGCGGCAAGGTAAATGAATGTCTTGAACATACGAGGTTGATTCTATCTAGAAAAAAGAATGCTGGAGAGGTCTGTGTGGCGAGTTGTGTGACTTCGACAACTGCAGATCTATATATGTGGTTGAAATTATTGTCGAGAGTAGAAAATTGGTGTTAACGGCCGCATGTAAATTAATAATAATATACTCAATAACCTCTCGTCTGTATTCATTTCACCATTCATAATGTCCTGACAAAGGTAGAGATCTGTTCATCCACCGTCTGAAACAGATTCCAGCCCAAACTATTACACCACCACCTCTAATTGGGTGAACCATGTGACACGGTCTTAGATTTCTTGTTACCCTTGGTCTTGTCCATACACGTACTCGACTGCTATCTGAATATCGGCAAAATTTGGACTCATCTCTGAATGCCATTCATCTCTCCAATTTAGCCCGGAATCCGACAGGTGGGGTGCAGTATATCCCAAAAACACTGAAGCGCCTAAAACATAAGGAAATTTTGGAGGTAGTGGCACTAGCGCCTAAATAGCTTTCTATTGTATATTCATACAAAAATAAAAACCCGCTAAACGCCTTAAAAATGAGTGGCGCGTAGAATACTCCAGCTACACAAGATCTGATATGAATATTACGTGGCGAGAAAATGTATTTTCATTTTGATGTAAAACAAAATTCTAGTTTTATTTTAAAAGATTTTTCCATAATATTTGCTAAATTTGAAGTAAACGCGCCACAAAAGAGTAACTTTGATATAGTTTGAATTTTGAAACTCTTTTGTGGCGCGTTTACTTCAAATTTAGCAAATATTATGGAAAAATCTTTTAAAATAAGACTAGAATTTTGTTTTACATCAAAATGAAAATACATTTTCGCGCCACGTAATATTCATATCAGATCTTTTGTAGCTGGAATATTGTATGCGCCACTCATTTTTAAGGCGTTTAGCGGTTTTTTATTCTTGTATCAGGAGTTTTTCAAAGTTATTTATAAATTAAATGTATTACCCGTTAAGATTTATAAATGGTCACCTGTGTTGCATTATCTCCCAAATGATCTACTGTCCATCGAATGTACACTAGATTTTTTCTGTTCGAAATAGATTAAAAAAAAATATTGAGATGACCGGTAAATGAAGTCGGATTGTCCGTTGCCAGATCAAATTTAGCGTCGTAATCACTACAACTACATAAACCATTTCGGGAATAATCTTCTAAAAGCCTTAACCGATTTTGATCAGTAAACATGAGTTTGAAACGTATTTACCAGTACTATCTGATGGATCTAAGGTCAATTATGATAACTGAAGCTATTACAGGAATTATCGAGCTTGAGAAACCGTTTTTCCCGTAGGAAATAGATTTGATCATACTTATGAAGCCTATAACTTAAAAATTAGAATTTTCCCGGATATAACGTATACACCGTTAGATTCGTCTAGAGTCCTTCTACAAACGCTCAGTTATTGGCGCAATTCGTAGGTTGAAATTTTGAGTAATTGTCGAAAAACCAAAATTTTCAAAGTATAGTTTTTCAGTTTTTCGGCTATACTGAGCCGTGTGTATGTCTGATCCTGACGGCTTAAACACCGTTTGAAAGCTTAACTCAACACTATTGATTTGGTGTACTTGTGGCTCTCCTGTCTCTTCTTGATCCGAATATATATACCCCAAAAAATATGCCGTTTTGTACCCACCAAGTCCCCTAGCTGGCTTATGGGTGGTCAAAAGTCACAAACTACACCGGTTCAGAATCGGCCCTGACCCCCTCTTTAAACACGAAAAAAAAATTCAAATGGGTTTAACTTTCAAACACACATACATATCCACAAACATTTTCCCTTTTTTAAATAAAAATTGATTCATATTTCTGAGCTCGGTAACTTTTGAATAGAAGCCGCAAAGGTCAGATTTAAATTTTTAAAGTTTTTTGGAGTTTTGCGGACGAGAACGAAAAACAGACCCTAAATTGAAAGGGCCGTAAAATCCACACTCTTAGACCAAAATGGATGGTTGACATACGAATGGGTGAGTCTTTTCCTGAACTTTAAGATGGGACTTGTCCCATCTTTCAAATCAGTCAGATTTAGAAAATCGAAAATTTCGTGTGTATATAGTGTCGCGTGTTGGTGTGCGCCACTGGCGAGAACTGCCGTTTATATTCATATATATATGCGATGAAACATAGTTTTTAGTCGTCTGTTTAGTTTCAGCAAGTACATTTGGATTGAAATTGGTCACACCCTACGAGTTGGAGTTTATACTTTCTGTAGAATTGTCTTTATTATTTTTTTATATTATAAATAAGTAAGTATAAATAATTGATTAATACTTATTATATATTATAACACATTTTTTATGAGTTTATGCTAAAATGAATTACGAACGAGAAGAAGCACGCCTTTAGGCCTTATGGAATGAAGCAGACAGTGAAGAATGTATTGACAATATGCAGTGATTCGGAAATAAGTGAAGAAATCGACAATGTTACTGTAAATAGTGACTATCCTGACCAGCTTCAAGATGTAGACGTTCCAGATATCACAGGCAACTAAACATATAAATATTTTTTGAGATTATTTAACTCTTTCTGTTGATGGGGTTTGTTACACCCCACCTGCCTGTTAGTGGCAAAAAAATTCACCTGCCAATTGCCGGGTTAAGTATGCTCTAGCCCAATCTAGTCTTTGACACCGGAATCGTAAGTTCAATGGTGCACGTCTCAAAAGACGTCTAGACACCAAAGTAAATATTTATAAACGTCTTTGAATAGTTCGAGAGGACACAAAAGTACCAATGGCACCTAGATAGGAATGGGAAAACCTACCAGTTAAAACCTATATCCATTTTATTTTACTCCGCTGTAATCGGTTTTTCCGGTTGTTTTTTTTGTCCCGGTTGTAACCGGTTTGTTCTTTTTAAAGTAATAACCGGTGAAAAACCACATAAGTTGCCTCTGCAAAAAAATAAAGAGAACGAAACCGAAACTTATTTGATAGCACTGATTTCTATTTTCGATTTCAATTAGTTAGTTCTAACTTCTAATTCCTCCTTCCCCATATCGATTGATTATCTTGGTATCGATATAATCTTTCGATAGTATCGATATCGATAATATTGATATCGATTCGAATGGAGTATCGCAAATTAACCCATTTAATCCCACGACATTTTTTTTTCGATAATATAACATTTTTTTGAATCTCCTTGTTGAACCTGGGTTAAATAGCAAAAATTCATTGTTATTTGACATAAAAAATTTAATTTTTAGCAAAAACTAGGTGTACTCATATGAGTACAATGGTCTGATCGGGAGTCAAAATATAAGACATTGTGTAAACATGAAAATGTTTTATTTTCTTACAGCATAGGTAGGTACCTACATACTTGGGTATATCCTGTATTATAATCTAACTAGAATGAAATTGTACAAAACAATCATGTTTCAAACAAAGAGTAACTTCACACTTTATACAAGTCCAACATACTCTTTGGTGGCATAGGCGACATCAAAGTTGTTTGTCTATTTTCTTTGGAAAATGACCGCTTTCAGCCATTTTTAGACTAATTAGTACAAATCCTTCTAGTCGTTTTTTAGAATAAGTAGATTTTTTAATGTAGATATTTTTTAATTTTTTTGAAACGATTTCTTGAAATTGCATTAGTCACCAATAGTTGCGCTTTCGTCCATAATATGGTATCCAGTAAAAAGTAAAATAGCCAGAAATATCTTTAGCTTTCCTGCGTTACATGAAGTGATGATTATTTTGAGCGGCATATATACTTATATACTTTTAACTATTTATAATGGGAAATAAGCCACAATATTATTAAAAATTATTTTTATTAACGTTTCGACGCCCAAATCGGGTGCCGTTGTCAAAATACAAAATACTGCTAACATACACAAAAATGTTGTTGCTTAGTAAAAAAAATTCTTCTAATAATTTATTTAATTTGACTCATTTATATCGGCAATTCAGATACAATTCTAAAAGTAGAAGACTTTAAAAAATGATATTGCCAATATTTATGAGTTGCGATCGTGGGACGACTTTACTGAAAGATAGTTGATTCGATTACATGAAATAAACTTTTGTGACGGATATTCTTGAGTTGGGGTTGATTTCATGTAATTGAATGAACTATCTTTCAGTAAAGTCGTCCCAGGAACGCAACTCATAAATATTGGCAATATCATTTTAAAGTCTTCTACTTTAAAATGTATCATATGTATCTGAATTGCCGATATAAATGAGTCAAATTAAATAAATTATTAGAAGAATTTTTTTATTAAGCAACAACATTTTTGTTTATGTTAGTAGTATTTTGTATTTTGACAACGGCACCCGATTTGGGCGTCGAAACATTAATAAAAATCAATTTTAATAATATTGTGGCTTATTTCCCATTCTAAATATATAATTATAATAGTTAAAATTGTAAAAATGCCACAAGGAAATAGCTTCAGAACATACTTATATATTTGTCTGTTCTGTAATATTATAAGTATTCAATAATTTTATTGTCGAAAAATTTATCGAACTAGTTCGATACGAGGTTTATCTCGGAATTACTCTTTCATATCATCCAGACGACCTTTGTAACCTGTTGTAGATGTCATACTAATATCAGTAATTTCTTCCGTCCGCTCAGATTCTTTGATTTTATTTTGACCCTCCAGGAAATTTTCTCTTCTGATGGCAAGAGAAAGATTTTCTTCTTCGTCGTTGTCAGAGTCAACACTCATTTATTTACCTTCTATCTCTCCGGAAACATCATTCGGAAAGCTTTGTTTATGTCCTCATTTTCAGTTTGATTGACAACCTTAGGAGGAATAACTACCACCTATGTATCTTATGAGTGGAACTCGCTATGTTATCTGAAGCTAAAGCGAGTGTTTTATAACCTTTTCCATAAAATCCAATGAGACTCATAGGCGACAATTCTTGCAAATAAATTCCAATAAAAATATTAAACATGAAAAAATAAAAAACTAAATAAACCTATTTGATCTCATACAAACCCACTGTACTCTAATGAGTACATGTCTATTTTGTAACATAAAAACAACAATAATAAAAACATTATTATACCGTATAAATAAACATTAGCAGTACTTATCCTTCCAAAAATAAAAGCTAAACAAATGATAAATAATACGAAAATCACAAAATAGCAAACACTTCAATGATTCAACTGAAATAAGGAGGTTAGCTTCTGATTACTGCGTCACAGGTTAGGAAGAGGAGCGTCACCGAGGGTATAATTTGTAAAAATCTAGTAGAACACTTTCTAATAAAATCGGATATACATGGAGTACCACTCTTTTGCAAGACGCGTCACTACTAGGCCATTTTTGCTGCTGTACTCGGACGAGTAGAGTGGGACCAAATAGGTTAAGTGAAATGTAGCATTGTAACCTATTAATTAAAAAACTAGCTATTGATTAGAAAAACCGAACACATATTTTTGTAATAACCCGTTATAGTCTAAGAGCTAGTGAACCTTTTGACTAACGGTCGTCCTGTAAGGCTAAAAATTTGTAGAGTGATAATTCATAGCACACCAAAGCTAAAAACCATGACCTGGCAGGCCTCAGCGGTGCACGTGTATCTACCAGGTGAATCGAAAAGTGCAAATTTAGGGGGTAAAATAAACTTTCTCCTGTAAGGTTTAAATTTAAGTATGTGTTTGAGTAAGTCATTTAGAAGAAATGTGTAAATGACAGGCGATTCTAAAGAGCATAAGACCTTGCCAGGCGAGGGGAAAGATTAGGGGTTTTTCCTAAAATTATTCTTTTTGCATCGAACAATTTTTTTTTAGGCTTTTTGAATCATTCCAAACAGAAAAGGTCCCTAGTTATTTTTCTCTTAAGTTAATAGTTTTTGTTATATAAGCGATTGAAAATTTTGAAAATTGCGAAATCGGCCATTTTTTACCCAAATCGGACATTTATCTAAAAATTTCAATATTGGCAAGGTACGCAGATATTCCTTAAACATTGATTGATGAAATCCCGAAGAGTTTTTTGCAATAAAATATCGAAAACCGCTTTGTTTTTTTAATTGCTAATCAAGCGGGCGCTACACTGTAGTATAATTGAGGACGTTTGTGCTTGCATAAATTCATTATCTCGAGAATGGGCAAATTTGAAGAGAAATCCTCAGACAGGTCGATTTTTATTTTTGAATTAGGACTTTTTGGTATATATATAATACTAGTGACGTCATCCATCTGGGCGTGATGACGTAATCGATTATTTTTTTAAATAAGAGTAGTGGTTGTGTGATAGCTCATTTGAAAGGCTATTTAATTCTCTATTCAGTAATATAAACATTAACATAATTATTTATACAGGGTGTACAAAAAAAATTTTTTCTTCTATTTGTCAAATTTAATTTAATAAAAAAAAATTTTTTGTACACCCTGTATAAATAATTATGTTATTGTTTATATTAGTGAATAGAGAATTAAATAACCTTTCAAATGAGCTATCACACAACCCCTACTCTCATTTAAAAAAATCATCGATTACGTCATCACGCTCAGATGGATGACGTCACTAGTATTATATATTTGCCAAAAAGTCCTAATTTAAAAATAAAAATCGACCTGTCTGAAGATTGCTCTTGAAATTTGCCAATTCTCGAGATAATGAATTTATGCCAACTCAAACGTCCTCACTTATACTACAGTGAAGCGTCCGCTTGATTAGCAATTAAAAAACAAAGGGGTTTCCGATATTGTATTGCAAAAAACTCTTTGGGATTTCATCAATCAATGTTTAAAGAATATCTACCTACCTTGGCAACTTTGAGATTTTTAGATAAATATCCGATTTGGGGTTAAAAATGGTCGATTTCGCAATTTTCAAAATTTTCAATCGCTTATATAACAAAAACTATTAACTTAAGAGAAAAATCACCAAAGACCTTTTCTGTTTGGAATGATTCAAAAAACTTAAAAAAAATTTGTTCGATGCAAAAAAAATAAATTTAGGAAAAACCCCTAATCTTTCCCCTCGCCTGGCAAGGTCTTATGCTCTTCAGAATCGCCTGTCATTTTACACATTTCTTTTAAATGACTTACTCAAACACATACTTAAATTTAAACCTTACAGGAGAAAGTTTATTTTACCCCCTAAATTTGCACTTTTCGATTCACCTGGTAGATACACGTGCACCGCTGAGGCCTGCCAGGTCATGGTTTTTAGCTTTGGTGTGCTATGAATTATCACTCTACAAATTTCTAGCCTTACAGGACGACCGTTAGTCAAAAGGTTCACTAGCTCTTAGACTATTATAACCGCCAGGTTAAACCGTAAGTAAAAAAAGAAACGCTATAACCGAAAACCGGTTTTTCATCAACAACCGCCATATCTACCCCACTTCTCAGCCCATTCAATTAGAGACTATATTGTAATTTTATGTTGTAATAATAGGATACAATATTAGCCTATATTGTATCTTATATTGTAATAACCCATAACTCGAGATGGCACCCTGCCGAAACAGCTGTAGTGACATTAATTTTTAACAAATTTTCTGGAAATATTGAAAACTCAGTGCTTTATTGTTAGATAAAATGAATTTCCATCAAGTAACGGTCGAATCGATCAATTACTATTTTTTTTATGTAGCATAATAAAAAGATTTCATTACTGTAAAGGGACTATCCGGCTACCCGGTATGTAGTTTTATCAATATTTTAATTTGACACATTTAATTTGCTATCTTCTAACAGTTTAGGTGTAAACTTTAGGTGTTTTACCTACTGTATTTGCAAGAAAAACGAACTTGACGTTCTCAGACTATTTAACGTTTATACATTAATTTTTTAATCTTAAAATTATCATTGTAATTAATAATCTAAGTGGAATGTTAGAGATCAAAATTTCGTATCTCATCTATAAATTAAAAACATATTTATAATAAAGCCGGTTATCAGCGACATAAATCGTAGAAATTGCTCCGATTAGTTTCACGCTTGAACTAATTATTCTAGAATAATTAATTAACACCTCCTTCTAATCTCAGAAAATTACCATAATTAACTGTTTAAAAAAGATTTTTCTGATTTGGAAACTAATTGAGTTTCAACACGCGTTCTATTCGAGCGCTCTTTTTTTGGTTTTGCTATAACTAAATAAATCCGTGCGTCTATTTCACGATTAGAAACGATTCGACATGAGTTATTGATTTAAAACGATAGTTAATTTCTAGAGAGCAGTAGATCGGATTGCTAGTTTGTAACTAATAAAGTTTTAAAAATATCAGACGACATTAATATTATTTATGTATTAAGAGCGAAAAGTGATACATTATTGCTTGAGACTAAGAGTTATTCGAAAGCAATAATGTCACTGTATTTAATAACATAATATATGTAATGTCACATAATATAATATGATCTGTAAGTTTGACTGTTTGAAGTGCTTATTTTTGAAAAAAAAATGGTTTAATATTAAAAAATTTTTTTTTCTAATTTCGGAAAAAATGCATTTTTTTCAAAATAACTTGAAATGTTACGAAAAATCTCAAACAGTAAAGAAATACATAAAATATAGGTTTTGCTCCTATAAACACTTTGTTTCTTTTTGTTTTTATGTGGGATAATAATTGGTTAAGATATGGCTGTTCAAAGTTTGCATACACTCGTGATTAGTGGCAAATTCAAGCAAATTTTAATAATCTTATTGCCCTTAGAAAAACTTACAAAATCGTTTTTTGAGCACATTATAGCTTAAAAAGTAACCGAGTTATGAGTAAAGGACCAACCACATACATGATGATGATGAGCCATTAGTGCGAGTAAGTCCAATAATTAATCGTTTGTCGTAAGAGATACGAAAAAAAGTTATGTAGGTAAAAGTTGGGGAACAGATAGGATCATACCTTTAAAATATTTTCAAATATACAGGGCTACTCGTATTGACATGGTGACGCAAACCTATATTTTTTTAATGGAATACTTCTGTACATTTTTACATTTTTGGATGTCTTTTTTTACATATATGATTTTGCGATATTATGAGGTAGCTTAAAAGATAATTACGTTTTTTTTGTTAATTTCGTAGCAATATTCACATGCTATAGATTTGAAGTGATTGGACATCAAAATTTCAATTTATGTTCAAAGGATTTTTGATATAGTTTACTATTGTTAAACATTATTAATATAGTAAAATGTTTAATTTTAGTGTACAGGGTTGATCGGAACTAGGAATGAGTATTATTTTAGTATGTTAGTGGAATGATATTTTATGGCATTCCCTATACCTAATTACTTTAGTTTGTGGGTTATTCGTGATTCTTTAAGCGAAGCATTAATTGCGACAGAAATTAGGTGAAATTTTATTAGGTGCCCGTAAAAATATTCAATTATAATAGGGGTAATTATCACACCTAAAAAATTAAAATAAACCAGGGGCATTAGTCCAATTTTGAAATGGAGGGTAAGTATAACCTAAATCTAAATTTCCATGCAAATCAATAACGACATGGCATTCAATGACAAAGGTTGTTTGAACTATAACTATTCTAGGGGGCGAGATTTAAGGGTTAAACTTTGATAAAATCTTAAACTATGTTATTTTATGTTAATTGGCATTCATTCACTTCATTATAAGATGATCTGAATCAATGACACCTTTTAATTGACAATTATACGATTTTTTTCTAATAGGAGTAGTTTTCAACCCTAAAAAATAAAAAGCAAGCAACGGTACAAATTCAACTTTGAAGCAGACAGCAAGTAGAACCTAAATTCAAATTTGCATGCAATTCGGTGCTGCCCCTGAAAATTATACGGTATCGCCGTATTTCCCCTTCATTTCCTGGGCTATTTTGATATAACTCATAGTTATGTTGCTAGTAACCTCAGAGGTTGATGCGTCTATTTCTATAAAATAAAAAAAGAACATTCGTGTATCAAAGTAATATTTTTTTAATATTTAGTAATTACACAAATTGATAAATTGCTTTATAACAAAAAACTAATTAGTAAAACTTTTTGAGAACTCCCACGTAATTGCGTTCAAACGAAACACGCCAATGCGATCTTGGGTGGTCCGCGGTAAAAATATAAATAAGGCAAGTTAGTTTGTTAATTTTCGATGACACGAGCCTTTTTAAATTTGAGCATAAATATGTCAGACACAAGGCTTAAAGGAATTTTTAATAAGAGCATTATTACATGGTTTAGTTGGTGTATTCGATTTTTTCTTCAGATTAGATTCAAGAAATTCTGGTATTGTTAGTTTGTAGAATTGTAGGAACACTGTAGAATTAATTTAAGAGAAAACATATACCTACTTACAATAAATTCCTTATTAAAATCCACGTCTTTCATTACTTCATAAGGAACTGTTTTCAGTACTTTGAGTAATACAAACCCTTATTTTTCTACGGCCGCGCCGTGCTAAAACCGACACTTTCCAGCGCGCATTTCCTTTTCGAAAGTTGGTTATATGTAGTTCCGAAAGTTCCTATAGAATAGTACCTGGTATAATATGGTTTTAAAATGTATTATAATAAATGCAATAATCTAAAATTTAGTTATTATTTCCTAATTTATTTCAAATTTATCTTATTTTGTTATTGTTTTAACGAAATTAACAAAATAATTCGTTGATAATTGTATATTATTTAACGAGCATGTAATGATTGCTATTACTCACGATGATGAATTAATTCATCAGAGTGAGTAATAGCCATTACATGCGACTAGGATACTATACTTTTCTACGACATTATTTATTTGGATTGGTAGAAAAATATAATTATCAACTACTAACATTATTTAAAATAGAAAGATTTTATTTTTCAAAAGAAAACATATTTTATATAAATATGGCAACACTGTTAGAATCATAGAGATTTCATTAATGTCGTGGTATATAATGGCGGTGACTTTTAAAAATAAGATATATTTTAAGGCAATTACATAAAAAAAACGTTTGCTCGTAATAAAAATTTGTTGTACAATCAACAGTAAGTGAAACATAATTCACTGATATAAATTTCATATCCGTAAACCCTTTTACAGAATTAGTAACCATTGTTTATGTTTACTTTTTAATAACGTCAATCTAAAATGTCAGGATGTTGAAACTTAATCTTAAAAAATATGCTGATATTGTTACAGTTAAAAATCCTTTAAACATTTTTCGAAGTTAATTATTATTGATATAAATAATTACAATAATTATTTTAATAAATAAAATTTAAGTTATTTTATTTGCTAATAATAAGTATATTAAAAGTGTCATGCACCACTTGAATCTAACTTCAACCCGTGAGTAATGACCCGTGAGTAACTCCACGAGTAAAGTAAGGGGTGTTATTATCTATTCAAAAATAGTAAATAATGAGCATACCTATTATTAAACGGTCGTAGAAAAATAGAATTATTTTGACATTCAAAAGTCAAATCAGTAGTCAATAACAATGGTTTTGAATCGTCATCATGGAAACTAATTTTATTTTTATTGAATATTTGGTTTTGACATTCTTGTCAGAAAATAGACAACGTATTGAACAATTCAAGGGTCAGCTTGCATCAGTGACACATTTGCAAAATACCACGAATTGCTCGTTTATATTTAATATTACCAAGCAATAAGTAAAGACGTTCTTGTTTTCCAAATGATTAAATTTGCATAAATTTTTGTATTACGTATTCTTGTATGTTGTATTTACTCGTAAATAAAAAATGATATAACTCTATTTGTTGTGGCTTTTTTCCAAACTTATGGCCGTAAAAAAATTATTGTTCCAAACTCATGCGGAAAGTGTATTTCCCGTACTCGACTGCTTGCTCGAACTCGGCTATCGCGTCGTTCCTGTCAACGGCAGTCGCGTGAGGGAAAATGTCACTTTCCGCACTAGTTAGGAAAACAACTATTTTTTTGTACTTGACAACCTTAATACTACAAAAAAATAAAAATTTGAAAACCAATCAATACTTATGTCGCATGTCCTGTCAATTTTTCGAAAAACCCCTTCTGTGGCTCAGTGATAAGAGCGCCTACCTAAAGGTCGTGAGTTCGAATCTCACCTGGGTGGAGTACTATAAATTTCGACTCAATTCAAGATTTCTGCTTAACCCAGGTATAAACATACCAAAAGGCACCGCCAGGAAAACATTCCACTTTGCGGTTCAGAGAGCCCATATGAAACGAGTCTTTGTACTCTATGCAGAGTATGACATTAACAAAATAAGAAAATCTACGGTTTCGTTTTGATTAAAATCTGGCTTCCTCCCTCCCCCGATAGTACTATTTCTAGGTCTACCTGTTGTCAAGGAGGCTCTAAGGAAGCCAGATTTTTACTATTCCGACCGTAGATTGTCGATATAAATTAAAATAATTTATATCGCAGTATGGATAGAACGCCCTCTAACGGAGAATAATCGAAATGAATTTCGACTCAATTCAAGCTTTCTGCTTAACCCAGGTATAAACATACCAAAAGGCACCGCCAGGAAAACATTCCACTTTGCGGTTCAGAGAGCCCATACGAAACGAGTCTTTGTACTCACTCTATGCAGAGTATGGCATTAACAAAATAAGAAAATCTACGGTTTCGCCTCCTTGACAACAGGTAGACCTAGAAATTGTACTATCGGGGGATGGAGGAAGACAGATTTTAATCAAAACCAAACCGTAGATTTTCTTATTTTGTTAATGCCATACTCTGCATAGAGTACAAAGACTCGTTTCATATGGGCTCTCTGAACCGCAAAGTGGAATGTTTTCCTGGCGGTGTCTTTCGGTATGTTTATACCTGGGTTAAGCAGAAAGCTTGAATTGAGTCGAAATTAATTTCGCTTATTCCCCGTTAGAGGGCGTTCTATCCATACTGCGATATAAATTATTTTAATTTATATCGACAATCTACGGTCGGAATGGTAAAAATATGTCTTCCTTAGAGCCTCCTTCGCAACAGGTAGACCTAGAAATAGTACTATCGGGGGATGGAGGAAGACAGATTTTAATCAAAACGAAACCGTAGATTTTCTTATTTTGTTAATGCCATACTCTGCATAGAGTACAAAGACTCGTTTCATATGGGCTCTCTGAACCGCAAATTGGAATGTTTTCCTGGCGGTGCCTTTTGGTATGTTTATACCTGGGTTAAGCAGAAAGCTTGAATTGAGTCGAAATTCATTTCGCTTATTCCCCGTTAGAGGGCGTTCTATCCATACTGCGAGATAAATTATTTTAATTTATATCGACAATCTACGGTCGGAATGGTAAAAATCTGTCTTTCTTAGAGCCTCCTCGACAACAGGTAGACCTAGAAATAGTACTATCGGGGTATGGAGGAAGACAGATTTTAATCAAAACGAAACCGTAGATTTTCTTATTTTAAAACACTATAGGTACATGAAGATAACATTAAAACGGTTGGAAAGGTTACATACTTGGGAGTAGAAATATATGCTGATGGATCAGAAGATGGAGAAATACGGAAGAGAATAATGCAGTCAAACGGAGCCTATTTTGCCCTCTGCCAAAAAAACCTGCCAAAATCTGCCAAATAGCATGATATGGCAGTGAAGCCTGAATCCTGAAAGAAACATCCAAAAACAAACCAGACACATTCGAAAGGAAAGTACTGAGGAGAATACTAGGACCTGCGAGGAAAAACGGAATCTTCAGAAGTCGATACAACAACGAGCTTTAAAAATTTATAAGGAAACACCCCTGTCACACTTCCTTAGAATACAAAGATTGCAATGGGCCGGACATGTGATAGGAATGGAAGAGGATAGGCTACCAAAAAGAGCACTAAATGCTATAATGGGGAAAGAGGCCAGTTGGGATGCCAAGAAAGCTCTGGGAAGAGACAGTAAACAGCGACGTGAAAGCCCTTTTAGGAGTATGTGTATGGAGAATAGTAACCACAGACAAGCAAGGGTGGATGCAAAAAATAAAGGAGACCAAGGCTCAATTTGGGCTGTAGTGCCGTAGAAAAGAAGAAGAATTACAACAGAACGTAGCGGAGATTATCATGATCCCGAAACCACGTAAATCTCCACATAATGTTTCCTCTTATAGACTAATATTCCTTCTACCTCCTTTAACAAAGCTATTCGAGAAATTACTCCTTCAACATATATTACAAAGATTTCTTTACAAAGAATTATTAAAGATAAAAAATTAGTTCTTATCCATCAGTTTGGGATTAGATCCGAGCATTCGACCATATATCAATAACTGCATGCTGTGACTAACATGATAGAAAATGCTCCAGAAGAAAAAAATCTGTTCTACTGTTTAACTAGATGTAGCGCAAGTATTAGATATACAAGCATTTGATATATAAGCATATGAATAAAGGACTACCACGAAAAGTGCGATCTATTCTACCCAAATATCATTGTGACATAAAATCATATGTATCGTATGTGGCCTAATTCCATAAAAACATATAATATTTTAAACTAAAAGGGAAGTTCCCTAGGTTGGCTGTATACCATATAGTTAAAAAACTCTAACAAGAAGTAAAACCACTTCTATGTAAATTGGTATATTTATTAAAACTTAAAAAATCCCAATGGATTGAATAAAATATGTCCAATACAGAACGTTTTCAGACCTATCGGTCCATCATCAGTGAATGTGCATACTTGCTAAATAGCCCCAGAACCAAACAATGGTTGAATTTAAAATTCAATTTACATTATTTAAAAATAATATTAAACAGGCTAAACGCCGATGTTAAAGGATATCGCCTATGGGAACATGGTGAAACCCTACCAAAACCTCAATCAACCATCTTAGGCCAACTTTGACTATAAAGTTTTTAAGACTTTATAGTCAAAGTTGGCCTAAGATGGTTGATTGAGGTTTTGGTAGGGTTTCACCATGTTCCCATAGGCGATATCCTTTAACATCGGCGTTTAGCCTGTTTAATATTATTTTTAAATAATGTAAATTGAATTTTAAATTCAACCATTGTTTGGTTCTGGGGCTATTTAGCAATTATGCACATTCACTGATGATGGACCGATAGGTCTGAAAACGTTCTGAATTGGACATATTTTATTCAATCCATTGGGATTTTTTAAGTTTTAATAAATATACCAATTTACATAGAAGTGGTTTTACTTCTTGTTAGAGTTTTTTATATAATATTTTATTTAGACTTCGTACTGTTTTCCAAAAAGAAAACAAATTCAGAATATCGCATCTAATGAAAGTCTATGACGACACGTTAAGCGAACATGCAGTTTTTCCGGAACGATACCTAGGACAGAAATCTGTACTACCGATTTATATTTTCCGTGGATTTAATAATTTTTTAGTTAATAAAAGAATTAATAATTAATGATTAAATTAATTAGATATACTGCTTTGTTCGATAAAACAATGAGATATTGTATTGTTCTTATTTATAATTAAAGCACTCACCAAATATGTTATTTAGTTTTTCTGCTGTTAGGTACATCGTAAGGTGTATGATAGAGGACAATAAAGTATTAATTTCAGATATATTTTGTTTTGTAGCTGGTAAGTAATTTAAACCTACACATTATGAAATGTACTCATAATAAATTGTAAATGTAAATGAACAAGTAAATCAACACATTTAGCTCAATAAAGTAAAATAAAATCAAAATGTAATTACGTACAATTTGGAATAAATCTTTTATCAAACATTCGGTTAAAACAAAAGATATTTTCAAGAAAGTATATGATTCGTATAAGGGGATCATTGTTTAATTAATTAAAAATGCGTAAATTTATTAAAGTTTTCACAATTTTTATCTGCAAAGTTTATTTTTATCTGCAAAAACTTTCTTCGATGGGAATTAACAATACCTTTTTCCAGCTTCTCAAGTCTTACCTGTCGCAGCGCAGACAGTAAGTTTATTATAATGGCTATAGTTTATAAATATATAGGTACTGCAAATACTGGAGTCCCGCAAGGATCGAATTTAGGCCCATTGCTATTTTTATTATTTATTAATAATTTAAGTGAGTCCTTAAAATGTAATAAGCTTATGTTTGCGGATGTCTTGAAATTATATGTAACAATTAATACTTTAGAAGATTGTGTTATGTTGCAAACACAAATTAATTTATTACATAATTAATGTCTAAAAAATCAAATTCACCTAAACAAATCTCAATGTAAGATTCTTACTTTTAGTCGTAAATATAATACTTTGATGTTTTCATATGAAATAGCTAATGGGGAAGAAGGAATTGTATCAAAGATCTGGGCATTTACATGGACTGCAACTAACATTTAACTATCACATTAATTCTATTGTTTCCTCGGCATATCGCTCATATAGTTTCATTATTTGCAACTGCAAAAGTTTCTATAATCTATCGGCACTAAATGCTATGTACATGAGCTTAGTTAGATCCAAATTGGAATACGGAGCTTTAATATGAAATCCTATTTATTTTAAATACGTCAACGTTATCGAAAGGGTTAAAAAATACCTAAAACTTTTAACCTTCAAAGTTACAGGAACATATCCCCAAAGGGGTGTGATTATGTCGCGTTGTTAGATAGTTTTAATTTTATTTCATTAGAAATGCGTAGGAATCAATCAGCGATATTATTTTTGCATAAACTTTATAGATATCTTTGTTCCTCGGGTATCAGCTCGGTATGAAAGATACTACACGAATATAATGTTGAAAGCACCAATCAGCTTAATGTGCAGAAACGCAAAAAAACTATCTAATATGTGATATATTTTGTTGGATTGCTTATGAAATAATTAAAAAAATATGAAAATTTTTTTTTAAATAACGCTTTTCTTTAGTTACGAGTGACTAAAATTAAAAACATTATAAAAAAATCAACTAAAAAGCAAAAATAAAAAAAACTGAAAAAATCCAACACATTCGTCAAAGAAAAGCGTGGCACGTCTTCATCGAATAAAAGGTTTCCGCCCCACGCTTTTCTTTAGCGAATGTGTTAGATTTTTTCAATTCTTTTAATTTTTGCTTTTTAGTTAATTTTTTTTATATCATTTTTAAAATTTAGTCAATCGTAACTAGAGAAAAGCGTTTCTTAAAAATTTTTTTCTTTTTTTTTATTTTTTTATTTTTTAGTCTTACACTTTTCAAACATTAAAATATATCGTCATGTTTATTAAAATATGTATAAAACATATGAAGTACTAACATGAAAAGTAGACGGAATCGGCAAAAAATGTAAAACTTTAGTGTTTATTTATGACGCATAACGTAAACAATTAACGTAAATAGTGATGATTATGTATAGCTCATATAATTACCTACAATCTGTAAAAGTTTCAAGTGTCTTCATTGTAAAAAACAAGAGAATTTAAGCATTTTCTATTAAAATCGCTTTTTTATTTAAACAAATATTATAAACATAAAAAATTTTTATTGACTATTCGTGTATTGTTACCGCGAATGCATATGTGTGCAAATTTTCAGTTATTTGCGTTGAAGAACAGGCAGTCAAATTAACGTCTAAATATTTGACCCAGACGATTGAGCTAAAGAAAAGCGTTTAAAAACAGTGTCGAGCTCTTACCTAAGGTATTTCATTTTTGTGTTTTTTTCTCTATAACGTAAATTAGATATCTTTTTTTGTATTTATTTGTTTGTATGAGAATTGTTTATTATTCAATTGTAAAACTGCTCCGTAAATTGGTGACTGTTAGGTAATAAACGCTATTATTATTATTAATATTATTGAGAATGTAAGCCAAAAGCCGAAAATG
This sequence comes from Diabrotica virgifera virgifera, assembly GCF_917563875.1. Classification (NCBI taxonomy): domain Eukaryota; kingdom Metazoa; phylum Arthropoda; class Insecta; order Coleoptera; family Chrysomelidae; genus Diabrotica; species Diabrotica virgifera. Next base: position 153,709,680 of record NC_065446.1, on the reverse strand, counting down.
AAGCATTCTATGAGAAACTGCAAGAAACTCTAGACAACATCCCAAAAAATGAGAGTCTCTTGTCGATGGGAGATTTTAATGCCCGAATTGGGAAGAACATTATTAAACAGAAATATAATAAAGACGTGTTAAATGATAATGGGGAGTCAGTGATCAATTTCTGCACATACAATGAATCGCGCATTAATAACACCTACTTTCCTCACAAGAAACAACATAAATACACATGTCACAATACGAGGGTTCAGAAGTCAACTATTCTATGAGAAACTGCAAGAAACTCTAGACAACATCCCAAAAAATGAGAGTCTCTTGTCGATGGGAGATTTTAATGCCCGAATTGGGAAGAACATCATTAAACAGAAATATAATAAAGACGTGTTAAATGATAATGGGGAGTCAGTGATCAATTTCTGCACATACAATGAATCGCGCATTAATAACACCTACTTTCCTCACAAGAAACAACATAAATACACATGTCACAATACGAGGGTTCAGAAGTCAACTATAGATTATATAACAACAAATAAGAACATACATTCTTCCCAAATATTAGATGTAGTAACCTCGAATTCAGCGAATGTGAGAAGTGACCATAGTCTGCTTATCTGAAAAATACGAATGGAAGTCCGATGGAATATCAAAAGCATGTGGCAACGATCAATCAGATATCTATATGAGCAAAAACTAATTTCCAAAAGAGAAGCAAATAAAATATTGAAGGAAGATAACATAGAAACAGCATGTAACAAACTAGAACATAATCTGAATTTGGCAGCATGTGAAGCCTTGGGAACCAGAACAGTAAACATAAACCTCAAGAAACTTAATAAAACGCCCTGGTTGCGACAAGAATACAGAAACAAAGTTTAAAGAAATACGAGAAGCCCGCTTGAAGTATAGATCACAACAAACAACAGAAGCTTACAATAACTAGAAAATACAAAGAAACGAGACTAAAGCATTAGTAAAGAAGACCAAAGACGAATACTGACCGGTTTTCTCATCCAGAATGGAAGCCGACTACTACGGACTGCAACGGCAAATATGGAGATTTATGAGAACGCAGAGAAAAGAAATAAGCAAATTAACAGAAACGAACAAAATAGATGTCGATACCTGAACCGCTTATCTCACTCAATTGTACAAGACACGCGAAAACCAGATCTTACCAGAAGCTCCAGAAATAACAACCGAAAATGTAATCGTCACAATGGAGGAAATTACAAATGCATTAGAAAAACTGATAAACCGTAAATCTCTAGGATCGGACAAAATTTAAAACGAAATGCTGAAATACGGTGGAAACATATTAACCGAACAATTATTGAGTATACTTGTACAACAAATTCTTTCGGAACATACAATACCTAACAGCTGGCATACGAGCACAATCATCTTAATGTTTAAAAATGGTGATAAAACGATACCCGAAAACTACAGAGAAATAAACCTGCTTGGTACTGATGTGAAATTTTCCATAAAAGTCATAACCACCAAAATCACCAACGAAATAGATCTAGCAGATGAACAACAAGACTTTAGATCAGGACGATCCTGTAACGATGCAGTTTTTGTCGTTAGGCAAGTCATGGAAAAATCACTAGAATACAACGTCCCGGCTTACTGTTGCTTCATAGATCTACAAAAGGCATTCGACCGTGTGCAGCTGAATGACGCAATTCATCTGTTATATAAACCTTTTATATAAACAAGCATACCGTCAGATATTATCAAGACTGTCGAAAACATATACAGCAGGAATAACATACAGGCCAGAATTAATAACAAACTAACACAGCCGATACAAGTGGAAAGAGGCATACGTCAAGGAGACTCATTGACACGGCTGCTGTTTAACCTCATCATGGATGAAATTATTTATAAAGTCAAAAACCTGAGTATAGGGTACATAATGGTGAAGAAATTATCTCTATAGTATGCTATGCAGATGATGCCATACTGACTGCAGAGAGTGAAGATCGCCTTCAGAGACTTTTATATAGATATAATAGCAAGAAAGTTCAATATGATAACATCGCCAAATAAAACAAAAAGTGTGGTAATTTCTAAGGATCCAATAAGGTGCGAGCTAGAGTGGACAGCAAAATAATCCAGCAAGAAAGAAGTATCAGCTACCTAGGAGTGCTGATGCACAGTTATGGAGACACAGAAGCGGAAGTTGCCCAATAAGTAAACAAAGCCAACAGAATAGCAGGCTGTCTTAAACACACTATCTGGCGCGACACATATCTACGGGCAGAAACAAAGGCCAAGATCTATAGGATAGTAGTTTTGCCAAAAGGTAGCACAGACCTCGGGCAAAGCTGTAATATAGAGAATATAAATTACTGGACACTGAAAAAAAAAAAAGAATGAAAAAACCATAAACTCCTTTATAAAAGGTATATTTGTTAAAATCCCTATACAGGGCTACATCACAGAACAAACAGAACTAGTTTTCAATCGGTTGACCGATCATCATCAGTGTTGCCTTGAATCTTACATGTCATGCTATCCACCAAAGTAAAAAATATTTGGGTAAAAACCCTTTATAATTAATCCGTCATAGGAACATATAAAATTGATGTGAATTTAAACATGGATGTTTAAAATATCCAATGTTTCACGCTCGAGGTACAATTGAGCTCAATATCAAATATACCTTTTATAAAAAATTTCATGGTTTTTTGTAATAAATGGTGTAGAGCCAACTACAGGAAATTTTTTCCTCATGAATTTTTTTAAAGAGTGGTATAGCCGTATAAGCAGAATGGGAGAAGGAAGACTATCAAATATAGCACGAGATAGATCGCCAAACGGCCGAACGAGTAAAGAAGGCCAAAGAAGAAATGGAGTGACAACTTGAATATCTGATGAAGAGGCATCCGAAGATGGAACAGGTGCGAGCCTATTAAGGAAGCAGGAAGAAGAAGAAGAAGAAGAAGAAAAAGAAGAAGAAGAACAGCAAGAAGAAGAGAATGCAGTTGCAAGATGCTCTGCGAATACTGTGTTGTTTTTTTCATTTGTGCGGTCCTAACGATGTGTAGATATCGTACTTAACCGTTTGTACGAAACAACGAATTTAATGTCTTATCAAATGTTATAGATGTGATATATAGATAGAATGTTTATTTTATGTGTAAACGTCTGACAACTATTACTATAAAGCTAAATAAGAAATATCCAGAATAAACTATACCAATATATTCTTTTTTAGTTGCAAATAATTGGTGGTTATGCAGCTTTCTGAGCCATTCTCTTTCTTTAGCTTTTTCGGTAAGTAACAAATAATTATCTTCAATAAATTATCTTTAAAAATAGGATTCTGAAACTGTTGACTTTGGCATGTTTGAGCTAAATGTTATGTTTATATGGGATTAATCACAATAAGGTTGTAATGACGATTACATATTTTTACCTAAAATACTCCTTCTTCTTTTTTATAAAGACATGACTGTCTGTTTTTTGTCTATGTGCCTCTAGTAAGTTGTCCTGCCGTCGTTTTCGTGAACTTCCAACTGATCGTCTTCCTTCTGGGGAACCGTCTCTCTCTGTCCTTACTACTATATTTGTTGTCATTCGGCTTATGTGGTCATTTCATTCTATTCTTCTGTTTCTTACTCAGTTATTAATGTTGTCCACCCTGCATCTCCGTCGCATATCAGTACTTCTAGCTCTCTCCCATAGAGTCTTACCATAGATTTTTCCAAGGATTTTCATCTCCGCTGTTTCGAGCAATATTTTTGTCCTCTCTGTGTCGTGTCGTGTTTCTGCCGCTTATGTCATTATTAGTCTGATGACTGTTTTGTAAATTCCGCCTTTCATTTCTTTTCCTATATTTTTATTTGTCCATATTGTGTCATTCAGGCAACTTACGGCTCTGTTTCCTCTATTCACTTGATCTTCCACTTCTGTTTCGAGCCTTCCGTAGCTAGATAGTGTGATGCCTAGATATTTAAGATCACTTGTTCTATTATTTGACCTCCATCTCCAATTTACACCTTATTTTATTTGCTGTTAAAACCATCCATTTTGGCCTTTTTGGGGAAATTAACATGTTCAATTTTCTGGCGGTAATGTTAAATTGGTGCAGCATACGTTCACGTTGTAAATCATCTTTACTTTGAGAGATTAGTATTGCATCGTCTCCATAGCAGATTATTTTAAGTTGTTTTTCTCACATTTGGTATCCTTTTTTAGTTCTTATTTTTTATTATTTCATCCATAGTCAGGTTGAACAATAAAGGACTTAAGGAATTCTCTTGTCGTATCCCGTTTCTCGCTTCAATTGAGTCAGTTAGTTCATCTTTTAGTTTTACTTTTATTGTGTTTTTCTGGGAGAGGTTTTCGATCATTTTAATTATTCTTAGAGGTCCCCCTTTTGAGAATAACAAATGTATAACGTCTTTTAATTTGACCCTGTCACATGCTTTCTTAAGGTCCACGAAACATAAATATGCCGGTTTGTTGTATTCTAACGATTTCTCTTGAACTTGCTTCGTTATAAATATAATGTCAGTGCACGTAGTGCTCGATATTCCCGACCTAAAACCTTTTTATTCTTTTGCTAATGTTATAATTTCATTTTGTTTGTTCTTTCTTTGGTTGTTAATTTTAATGTTGTTTTTAATAAGTTAATTCCTCTGTAATTCTCCGGGTCCGATTTGTCTCCTTTTTTAAAGAGAGGTATTAGGATGCTTGATCTCCATTCTTGTGTTGTTTTGTTTTGTTATATTATTTTTTGTAACTATTAGTTTTAATAGTTGTTAGTTAGAGCTTGTCCTCCGTACTTTAGGATTTCGTTGGATATTCTGTCCTCTACTAAGTATTTTCTATATTTTAATTTTCTTAATGCTTCCATTACCTCTCAATAATTTCTTCGTTTGTCGTAACTTCAGGTATTGGTGGTTCATTATCGTCGCCTTTAGCGAATAGAGATAGGAAGCAATCTGCCTTAAATACTTAACGTTTCGTTTTCCACTACAGACATCGTTGTCAAAAGTTATTAAGAGAAATATTTATTTAAAAAATATGTGCAACCAGAACCTGCATATTGTTGTTATTATTGAGGTGGTGTTAAACTCGATCCTGTCAACAAAAGATTGTACTTTGCCCATGAAACTTGTTGGCAACAGACAGCTATGACTAAAAAGGGCTGAAGGTGGATGTTTTATGCTTTGCGATACATCAAATTCTGATTATTATGTGTATTTGTGCCATAATTTCTGTGTTGGTAAGTGTTCATAATAATGAGTTCTGGGCTAAGTTAGTTTCATATATTGTTTGTTGCATATGTGTAGTGTACGATGGTGATATCGTCGGTCCGGGACAAGAATGACGTAACTGCAAAGTTTGTCAATTCTTGTTTATTGTGTAAGTAACTTATAAAATACTGTGTACACAGATGATACAAAAGCGACAGAACTGTAACTATGTGCTGAGCTGCTACAGTGTAGTTAGGTCGTTATTGGAATACGCACAATTTTAGACCTTGTTTTAGGTGAATAATGACGCAACTGTAAATAGGGATGAAAAAGAGATTAAGATAATGAAATTCGGACCAAATAGGGATAAAAATAAAAGCCATGGTTGTAAGAATAAACGGCATACTAAATATTTAAAAATAGTTTTTTGTACTTGATATAAAAAGAGTTTTTTGTATCAAGAATGACGCAACTATAGATAGGGATGAAAATGGGGGAATATAAAAAAGATAATGAAATTCTAACCAATAGGGATGACACTAAACGCAATCATTATACGAATAAACGCCATACCGATGCTCCGAACGGTTACCCTCTATTTAATCGCTATGTTAAATATTTAAAAAAATTGGATGAAGAATGACGCAACTGTAAAGAGCGTTGAAACTGGGGGGATTAAATTAAGATAATGGAATTCGAATCAATAGGGATAAAAATAAAAGAATAAACGTCATACCGATGCTCCTGGACTCCTCATTTAATCCCTATTTTAAATAACTGTGTTTTTGCTCTCCTTAGAAATTTGACTCTTTGCAGTTACGTCATTCTTATTCTGGACCGGCGATATGTGCTTTACGTTTGCCTGTCTATTATTGGTATGTTCTTGTTGTTCATTTCTTTTTTAAGTAATATCAACCAAAATCTGCTGCATTCTGCTAATGGATTTTTCTTCATTTAAAAGGATGAGAGCTGCTTCTTTAAGTTTTCTCTTTTTCGTGTTCGATTCTTTCATGGCTATTGACGCATCTCTCCAACGTGGTCTGTGCTCATTTTCCCAGGCATGTTTGCATATCTGTGATTTATGGAAATCTGTTTTTGATATACTTATTTATATTTCATGTTCGTTAATTCTGATGTTTAATGGTCTTGCAGTTCATGGTCATACGTAGAAATTGTTATATTCACAGGGCATTTTGTAGATGCAGCTCTTTGACCTGTCCTTGGCGTGGTTCGGTTTGATTTAGAACAGGATGGATGTGAAGAATATTGGTTTTTTTAAATGTAGTTTTTATGTTTCATTTGTTTTCTGTCCTTTTTAACTTTTCTGAATAGCCTTTTAATTGTTTCCTGTTTCGTAATATATCGTTGTGTGGTGCTCTCCTCTACATTGTTTACATCTCTGCTGTGAGAGACATTGTTTTTCCTTCTTATGTGCTAATCAATTCGAACACCAATACTTTTCTTTTATTACTCTGCTCCGGTCTCTTGTACTGAGCTGCAGAAATTCCCTGAAGTGTGCTATTCCGTGATCTCCGTTACACATTACATAATTTATTCTTGTTCTCCTTCTCATTACTCCTTAATTCCCTGTTTCTTTTCTGATTCCAACAGCCCCAATGTTTGGAATCTTCTCTGTATGAATGTTTGCGTTGATTTGTAAGTTGGTCTTTATCATTGGATGGTCTTTATCATTTTTGTATACAAAGTCCAGAGCAATAAGATTGTTCTCGTGACACATCCTCCTCCAGGCCGAAAACAAATTTTTTGAGTAGAGTGGACCCCTATAATAACCTATATGTTTCCTACAGCCGATTTTATTGATATACATAGCTAAAAACAAATAAAGATAAAAAACGGTAAATTTCCATCTACTACCAGAAAGGAAAGCATTTTAGACAAATTTGAGAGTAAGAAACTCATGAACTATATAAAAACTTCAATATGGCGTCCGCTAAATATGTCTATCTTTATTTTTTGCTTACAAAATTGCATTATAAATAACAACTTTTGAGTTTTTATAAATGTTCTCAACTTATTTAAAAATTAAGATAGAATATTTTTATTTCACTGAATGCTCAGACTTCTGACGCTTAAATTATACTTGAAATTTCAAAGCAATTGGTCAAATAGTTTAAAAGTTATTTAATTTGTTTATCCCAAATTAATTTTTTACAAAAATATAAGTCAGAAAATAATGAAGTTAAAGTAATTTTACGGATAGTTTATGAAAGAAGAAGATTCACACTATTAATTTTATTACAAAAAATGACAAAACTAATAATAAATATTGCAAAATTATTATGCAAAACATGTCAATTTTTCCTTATAAACAATTAGAATAACTTTTTAACCATTACCCGTAGAAAAATTATTTGTCCCTATTTAGAAAGAATGACTTTTTTTACAAATTTAGAAGGAAAAAAATTGCTATAGGACAATTGAGGAACTAAGTTGGTCCTCCTACCTTTTTTAATTTACAGCAGCTTTGTTTATAATAATTATTAAGAAATAGAATTAGTCACATTATTTGAAAGAACGTATTTCAAGGTTTAAACGTACCAAACACCATCAAATTTATTTAAACAATTTTTTGTAAAATTGTTTTGACTAATATTTGAAGTGATTTTAATCACAAAACATAGATATTTATGAATAATATACCTACTAATACATACTTCTTCGTTAAACTTAGTAAATGATTTATTTTTAATAGATTGCATGAAAAAACAAATTATCCCGTCCAATTGTTTCTAAAAATAGTGTTGGTCTATGGAAGTCAAAAAATCTCAAATGAACTAGGTTTTATTTTTTTGTTAAGCATGCTATTAGATGAATGAAAGCTGAAGTTACGGAACCACCAAATAAAAGATAAACATATTTGATTGGGGTTGGAAATTCAGGTAAGAACAGTTAGTACCGATCCGATCAACAGATCTGCTGGATACATCCAGATGTTCTAACCCTCGCAGAACCAACCTTTTAGTAGAAACAGCGAGGACCAAGAAGGGTAATAAATGTCCACCCATAAATGAATCAAAAATGTGCTTCTTTATTTAAACTAATTTAAAAATAACAAAAATGAATAACCATTTTCAATTTCGTTGCAAAACGAAACCACAGCCGAACCATATTCCAGTCCAATCAGAGAGTGCTGTAAGCACCTCTACCGGTTTCGAAACTTATTAGTCTCTCATCAGGAGGCACATATGCTGCTCTCCCTGATCCAACCAAAACAAACCCCAGCGTGCAGTCCCGGATTGCAACGAACGGAATGGCATAGATGCCCTAGCGGCAACTGCTACCAAAAAGACTAAGTTTTCACTCTAATGGCATATAAAACAACATAATGCTATTCCACATACCATCAGAATGAAAACAATGGGAACCTTCTCTGGTTACACCTCCGAGGCTTCTACAATTTGCAAGCCATACGGATGCTGAGACTAAGGAAGATGAGGGAATTCTACAATTTACAATTCACGTCCCATCTGCTCAGCGCGGTAAAACTAAGGAAGATGAGGGAATTCTACAATTTACAATTCACGTCCCATCTGCTCAGCATCCGTATGGCTTGCAAATTGTAAAAGCCTCGGAGGTGTAACCAGAGAAGGTTCCCATTGTTTTCATTCTGGTAGTATGTGGAATAGCATTATGTTGTTTTATATGCCATTAGAGTGAAAACTTAGTCTTTTTGGTAGCAGTTGCCGCTAGGGCATCTATGCCATTTCGTTCGTTGCAATCCGGGACTGCACGCTGAGGTTTGTTTTGGTTGGATCAGGGAGAGCAGCATATGTGCCTCCTGATGAGAGACTAATAAGTTTCGAAACCGGTAGAGGTGCTTGCAGCACTCTCTGATTGGACTGGAATATGGTTCGGCTGTGGTTTCGTTTTGCAACGAAATTGAAAATGGTTAGTCATTTTTGATTTACATTTACTCTGTGTGGAGTATGAAGGGAACCATTCTCGTTGGAACTTTACCGCGCTGAGCAGATGGGACGTGAATTGTAAATTGTAGAATTCCCTCATCTTCCTTAGTCTCAGCATCCGTATGGCTTGCAAATTGTAGAAGCCTCGGAGGTGTAACCAGAGAAGGTTCCCATTGTTTTCATTCTGGTGGTATGTGGAATAGCATTATGTTGTTTTATATGCCATTAGAGTGAAAACTTAGTCTTTTTAAAAATAACACTTTCATATTATTCCGAGACGTTAATGTAACAGTTAAAAGATACGAATTTATAATTAACCCGGAGTCTTCGGCTTCAGTAGACTTGGCACAATCGTAGGATACAGAAACATGTTTGACTTTTTGCTGTGCTTATCGCATAAATACTTGCATTTTGAACAAATTACGGTTTTTTTTGTCCACTTATTGGCCTTTTGAAGTGAAAGCTTCATTAGGGACGTTGTGCACTTTTTGGATGGGGTAAAAGCATTGAATTCGCGACCGTCATTGCGACCGTCATGGCACTTTTGGATGGCGTAAAAGCATTGAATTCGTGACCGTCATTGCGACCGTCATCGCGACCGTCATCGCGATCCTTCTCTCGACCGTCCTCGCGACCGTCATCGCTTGGTCGAAATAAATATTGTACGGATCATGCAGCGTTGGTCCACATCATGAAGATTCGAGTAGTGAATAACCGAATACACAGAGGCATCCTGTTATTACAGGAATACGAATTTGAGTTCCGATACATCAAAGGAAAAGATAACATCATAGCCGACGCTCTCACCAGAGTTGAAGACATAAAAAAAGGAAGCAATCACGTTACATGTGGGCTTAAACATCTTAACACAAAAAGATGGTATATTTTCGTTAAACCAGCTATGAACAAATCAAGAAGAACTGGATGAGAGATAAAAAAGAAGAGCAGAGAGGGAAAATTATCTATTTTCAAGAGAATAGACGGGAAAAAACTTTATTTGGTGACCCAAACATTGGCCAAGAAAGTTATAAAAAAACTAGATGAGGACAATGGACACATCGGCAGCAGGAACGTTTGGCTGGTGTTTCGAGAAAACTATATCTGCCGACAGGACTACCGTATTGCCAAGGAGATTACGGAAAAATGTGAGACTTGTTAAAGATACAAAAGTAGGAATTTCGAGAATGAAAATATCACAAAAAATATTGTGTCCCGTGGAAAATTGGAAATTGTAGCAATAGATATGTTAAGTGACCCGATCATGACGACCCAAAGAAACAAACACATTTTGGTGATGGTTGACGTTTTCTCAAAATATGTAAAATTATATAGTTGCCGTACCACAAAAGGAGAAGAAATAATCAGAAAAATCGACAATTTTGTTGCTACAGTAGGAACACCAAGAAGAATTGTTTTACGCATTTAACGGATATTTTCTGATCCCGCAAGGTCAATCAAAATCTATAAAAATTTGAAATTTTTGATGATTTTGAAAAATTAATAAACATTTAGTTATCTCATTTTTCTGTTACATGGTAAATCTCTTCGCTTGTTTAGATTTTGTATAACAATATTTAAACAACCCAGATCTCAAAACGTGGGGGTGGTTGCACTTCTAGCTCCACACGCAACCTTCTCTCCAACCAACCAATGAGGGTGTGTTTTTTACATTATTTACATATGTACATTTCTTTTTCATCTGTTTATGTCCAGCTCTCAAACACCAAATTTGCATTGTGATTTCTTGGTTAAATCTGGCAGCATGGACCTTGATTTAAGTGTTGTCCTGATGCATCTATCTCTTGATTGAGGCCCACATGCATTAGCATTAGACGATGCTTCCGTGGCCAACTTTAGACACCGCTCATCAGCTGGCTTGTGACAGGGACAGTTTTGTATATTCCAGTCTGACATGTCGCCCGATGTAATACAAGGAGTTATATCTTCATTTGAAGCTCTTCGAGGGAGTGGTGGAGAAGATAGCTTTGCAACATTTCAGTGTATTATTTTAGTTTAGTCCTGTGCTTCAAAATTTCACGTAGTAGGGAGAAAGGAAATACATTAAAGAACTAGGGCCAAGGAGAGTGTTAAAAGCCGGACAGACTAAAGCCAAGGGCAAAAGTATTAGAAATTTCATCCCTCCTACTTTAAATTTTCAAGCACAGGACTACACTGAAATAATAACAGGAATGTTACAAAACTATCTTCTCCACCAGTTCTTCGAAGAGTTTCAAATGCAGATATAACTTCTTGCATTACATCGGGAGACATGCCAGACTGGAATGTACAAAACTATCCCTGCCAGATGCAAGCTGACAAGCGGTGTCTAAAGTTGCCCACGGAAACATCGTCTAATGATAATATATGTGGGCCCCAATCAACAGATGAATTCATCAGGAAGACATTTAAATCAAGTTCCATACTGCCAGATTTTACCGAGAAATCACAATACAAAGTTGATATTTAAGAAGTTTTCACTTCAATACTATTACTATTATTATACGTAGATTAAATAATTTACGTACAAAATCTATTTCGTCGAAGCCATGAGGGTCGCGATGACATAACGGTGGCGAAATCAATCCTTTTTGCCCATCCCAAAATAGATTGTTCATTTATTTTAAATGTAAATACTTCTACAAAATTTATACAGGGTGTTTCATTGGGAAACGGAAATACTTTAATGGTGAATAGAGGTCACCGAGCCGGTTCTAGATATACTACATTTTTTGCCCTACCGACTTTTATAACCGAGTTACAGGGTGTTTTATCGATTTTGCCCATTTCTTTCCTAAGACATAACTTTAAAACCACCCTGTATATTTTCTTGATATTGGGTACACATATGTCTCATTCAAATCCCAAAACGACCGACATACTAACCATAAGAAAAATGCAGGTCCGGATTAACAAAAAATTATAAAGTAATCGTGACCTTAAAAAAACACCCTGTATATTCAAATTTTGAAAATCTGTTTGCATATTTGAAAAGAGCACAAAAAATTAAGTTTACTGGTTCGCTCCAATTTTTCGGCCAGACAATTTTATGACTTTAATTTTGAAATTATGTTGAATTTTTTAAGAACTCTGACATTAAAAAGCAGGTATTATTAACTTTTAGTTATAAATTATTAAAGTAAATGAGTAAATACCCATTTTAAAAATAATCAATACTTATTTACCACATTGGAACGACCCAATTACTAATGACAAGAAAAATCCAGGTCCGGATTAACAAAAAAATATAAAGTAATTGTGACCTTGAAACAACACCCTGTATATTGAAATTTTGAAAATTTGTTTGTGTATTTTAAAAGAGCATCAAAAACTGCGTTAAAGGGTGCATGTCAAATTTTTGCACGGATAATTTAATTACGGCAATTTTGAAATCATATTGATTAATTCTGTCAAGGTCACAAGAAGCTGCCAGTAGAATGAAGAACAATCCCAATGTAATTAGAAAATCGATTCGAAATTTTTTAAAACGAGCAAGGAAATGCATCGAACAATATGGCGGACATTTTGAGCAACTGTTATAGGTCAAATATTTTTAATGTATGTTAAATTGTTGAATTGTTTAAACAATTTTTTTTATTGGATATAGCTGTTTTTTAATTCTTTAGTAAATCATTAAAATATCCCAATTCTCGCAATTCTAATTTTTAATGATGTGCATACAGCTACAAATCCAGAGAATCCATGAAGCCAGCGTAGTAAATAAGTATTAAGTATTTTTAAAATAAGTATTGATTCATTGACATTCAATTATTAAAAGTTAATAATACATACCTGGTTTTTAATCTCAGAGTTCTTTAAAATTTCAATATAATTTCAAAATTGATGTAATTAAATCAACGGCGAAAAATTAAAATGAACCTTTAATCACAGTTTTTAATGCTCTTTTAAAATGCGCAGACAAATTTTCAAAATTTCAATATACAGGGTGTTTCAAGGTCACAATTACTTTATATTTTTTTTGTTAATCCGGGCCTGGATTTTTCTTGTCATTAGTAATTGGGTCGTTCCAATGTGGTAAATAGCTATTGATTATTTTTAAAATGGGTATTTATTCATTAACTTTAATCATTTATAACTAAAAGTTAATAATACCTGCTCTTTAATGTCAGAATTCTTAAAAAATTCAATATAATTTCAAAATTAAAGTCATAAAATTGTCTTGCCGAAAAATTGAAGCGAACCATTAAACTTACTTTTTTGTGCTATTTTCAAATATGCAAACCGATTTTCAAAATTTTAATATACAGGGTGTTGTTTCAAGGTCACAATTACTTTATAATGTTTTGTTAATTCGGACCTGGATTTTTCTTACGGTTAGTATGTCGGTCGTTTGGGTTTTGAATGGGACATATGTTTACCAAATATCAAGAAAATATACAGGGCGGTTTTTAAGTTATGGCTTAGGAAAGAATTGGGCAAAATCGATAAAACACCCTGTAACTCGGTTATAAAAGTCGATAGGGCAAAAAATGTAGTATATCTAGAACCGGCTCGGTGACCTTTATTCACCATTAAAGTATTTCCGTTTCCCAATGAAACACCCTGTATATACTGTTATGCTCTACCTTTTCTAATTCTTAAATTTCTAATTCAAATTCTTAATTTGATTGTTTAAATTAATTATTTAATTAAATTTAAATTAATTATATAATTAAAAATTGATGTCAAAAATGATTTATTACAAATATCACTTATAAATGTTTAAATTGTGAAAATTATGGTAAAAATGGATAAAACACCTTCAAAAAATCATTATAATTCTCATAGAAATCTAAGTTTGTCAGAAGAATCCTACCAGAAATTGTTTGCAATCCTTTCTTGAATATTATGAGAGGTTTTCGGAGGTCCCATAAACAAAATTTAACTGTAACTAAATTAGGTGAGAAGAGGAGCCCAATTTGACGTCAGATGATCGAAGAGGACTATATTTTATTCCTTTTTGTTAACCTATAAGATAAATTATTAATGTTATTTAATATGCTTAATCAAAATTTAGCCCTCACGCACAAGTTGTAGTCTATGTGACTAACAACTTCAGTGAGAAACTGGGTTTATTTATTATGTTGTTAGTTGCTACAAATAAACTCTATTATTATTATTATCCAGATTTAGCCATACGGCACACACTCCCTCTGAGGGGAAAATTGACTCATCCCAGATACCTACGGTATCAAAAGGATTGAGCTCTGGTGGGACTCTTTCCGTGTTATCGAGCCCTAGGTGACTTGGAATGCAGGTGTATCTCCCAAAAATTTTCTTATTATTATTATTATTATATTATTATTGATTATTCAATTATTTTATTTATTGCCTATGTAAAGACATAACTAAATTCCAATTAAATTTTCCAATCAATTTTATTATCAGGGATAATTTTGTATTTGATACAATACCTGTAATCTGTGGCTTCTAGTGTTTCTAGTTGCTTACTTCTTCAAGGGTAGAAACAGGAAAATTGACAACACTCAAATTCATATATTTTTTATAAATGCCGTGTATATATGATTCAAAAATATTAAAATTTAATTTTGTTGCAACAATCTCTAACTTAATAAATTAAAACTCTAACTCTAATACTCCTTGTTTTGACAAAATTATTTATTTAATTAATTTCTTATTTACTCATACTAAATTGAAGGAATTTTACTTTTCTTTTTTTGAATTGATTTTTTAAATTTGAAGGACTAACTGCGTTACAAAAAAATTGTTCAGTAAACAAGTAAACAAATATGGTCTTGATATAAATAACTTTTCTCCATTCAGACAAATGATTTGACTAACCTTTTATTCTTCACTCCCACGTTTTCTGGATTGCGCTGTCTTTGATTCTCTCAACACGTACTCTCTGGTTATTGCGAAAAAGTCCCCCTCGCCAAAACTGCTTCCAAGAAAAACACACAGGACTTGCTCGAATATCTTGTGCACAAACGGATAATAATCAGCTACTCGTTCTGGACAAAACAAAGGAATCTCCCTCGGACCAGGAAAATTAACTCTTCAACCGGTCGACGATTTGGTTTCAACTTGACTCTGCTCGTAAAGGCTGATCACACCACTCTCCACTGATTATACACTTTTAAAACTCGACTGTCTTCTTCCGATATCAATTACACAGTGCCTTTATTTTTCTCTCAAATCCATACTCTCACATCCATTATCCCTTCTCCCGATATTTTTCGTCCAATAAACAACAACCCCTCTCAAACCATTTATTTCTTAAGAAACCCAATATTCTTCCACATAACTTTTTCCAATTTGTCAAATTTCAAGGAAAATCATAATTAAGTTATTTTCTACTCTCTACTTTTACAACTAAAAATAATACAGTTTGTATACCACATTAAAATACCTTCCCGGAAGATTCTGAAAAACGTTATTGTCCCGTGAACGCTCTCTCCACTTTATAATAACCGAAATGTTTTGTTAATGCCCCGTCCATGTCGTCGAATAATTATCACTAATCGTTTTAATTTTTCCGAAACACTTGTTTACTAGTAAAATTAAATTCTAAACAATCTTGTTCACATACAGGGTGATGAAAAACTATGATTTTATGGTCTTTGATATAAATTTAATTTTTTGAATTTCCTTAAAAAAGACAATTCCACAACAAAATCCCCGCCTTTTGAATTCGATAAAATTCTTTGCATCTGCAACCGATTTTCTCGAGGCAAAACAATTTTCCGGTATACCTACTTCATTATACTAATTTATTTCCTATTTCCTACCTTAACTATTTACTATGTGCCATTCCTTCCTTTACTCATGATATTTGTACACATCGTGAATATTATAAATTACTCTGATCTTTTCCGAATCAATATGTTTCAAAACATAGCTATTCACCCCATTTTCGTAATCTACTATGTAAGGACCCTCGAAAACAGGCATTAACTTCGCACAAATATCGCACAAACATCGCTAGTGAGATTTGACACTCTTAAGTCCCTTACAAGCACCTTTTCGCCCCTATGGAACGTTACTAGTCTCCTTCTTCTATTTTGATTTTGTCTTTGAACATATTTCTCATTGCTTCGTCTCATCCTTCTCTGTACAGTTTCCACCACCTGTTGGTATATTCTTGGCTCTGGATCTTCCCATGGTCTTCTCGGCATGACACCTTTCATTATGTATTCCGGTGTCTCTTTCGTTACTGTACTTGGGATGGTGTTTAGATACTTTTCGATTTCCGCTATTTTCCTATCCCATGGTCTATGTTGCCCATTCGTCGCAATACGGAGAAATTTTGTCACTTCCTGTATAAAACGTTTAGAAGGATTGCTTTGAGGGTGTCTGATGCTAACAAAATTTGTCTCAATTCCTCTTTCTCGCAGCTGTCCTTTGAAACGATCGTTTCGGAAATACGTTGCATTGTCCAGGAGAATTTTTCTTGGTGTTCCCACTATAGCGATAAAATTGTCTATCTTTCTCATTATCTCTTCTCCTTTTGTGGTGCGGCAACTGTATAACTTTACATATTTTGAAAAAACATCCACCATCACCAAAACATGTTTATTCCTTTGGGTCGTCATGATCAGATCACTTAACATATCGATTGCCACAATTTCCAATTTTCCATGGGATACAATATTTTTTGTGATGTTTTCATTCTTGAAGTTTCTACTTTTGTATCTTTGACACGTCTCACATTTTTGCGTAACCTCCTTAGCAATGCGGTAGTCCTGTCGGCATATATAGTTTTCTCGAAAAACCAGCCCAACTTTCCTGCTGCCTATATGTCCGTTGTCCTCATGTAATCTTTTTATGATTTTCTCGGCCAATGTTTGCGTCACCAAATAAAGTTCCTTCCCGTCTATTCTCTTGAAAAATAGGTCGTTTTCCCTCTCTGCTCTTCGTTTTTCTCTCTCGTCCAGTTCTTCTTGATTCATTCGTATTTCATTTAAAGAAAACACACCTTCTTCTTTGGTTAAAATGTTTAATCCCACGTGTAACGTGATTTCTTCTTTTTTCCCGGTGTCTCCATCTCGTGTTAGAGCGTCGGCTATGATGTTATCTTTCCCCTTGATATATCGGAACTCAAAATCGTATTTCTGTAATAACAAGATGCCTCTGTGTATTCGGTTATTCACCAATCGGTTCTTCATGATGTGGACCAACGCTGCATGATCCGTCTCGATTGTGAATTTCGCCCCTAGCAGATAAAATCTTCATTTGTTCACACAGAATAGTACGCTGGCAAACTCTAGTTCTGTCACACTATATTTTCGCTCATGTGTTTTTGTCACGCGAGAGATAAAACATATTGGCACTTCTTGTTCGTCTTGTACTTGAGATAGTACTCCTGCAAACTTTTGGAAGGACGCATCTGTTCTAAGTATGAATGGAGATTATATATGGGATGATATATTTCCGTTCCTTTTTAAAATTCATCTTTGAGAATTTGAAAGGACTTCTCCTGTTCCTCTTTCCAATTCCATTTTATCCCTTTCTTTAGTAATTTTATTAAAGGTATTTCCTTTTGACTTAAATCGGGAATTAATTTTTTTAAATAATTGATCGTACCGAGAAAACCCCTCAGTGTTTTAAGATTTGTTGGTCTTGGGTATTCGTCAATGAGCTTGATTCTGTCTTCGGCTAAACTAACTCCTTTTGTGTCCCATTTAAAACCCAAATATATCACTTCCTTTTGGAAAAATTGACAATTTTCGATGTTCAATTTCAATCCTGCTGTATCCAATTCCTCCAGAATTATTTTTATATGTTTCACATGGCTCTGTTTATCTTGTGAAAAAATCAATAAATCATCTATGTAGTGGACTATGAAATCTTCATGGCGGTTTAGGATCGTGTGTAGTGCTCTGACCATTGCTGCACACGCGCTTTGCAATCCAAAAGGCACTACCTTAAAACGGTATACAATACCATCGATGGAAAATGCTGTGTAATTTCTACATTTTTCAGCTAAAAGTATCAACCAAAAACTATGCTTTAAGTCAATTTTAGAAAATATGTGTGAACCCGTAATTCTTCCAAAAATGGCCTCGATGTTTAAAGGTGATTCATATTGTGATACAGTGTGTTGGTTGATATTTCTGGCATCCAAGCATAGCCTCAATTCTCCACTGCTTTTCTTTACTATCACGATTGGATTGATATAAGGTGAGTCACATCTCTCGATAATTTGATCTTCCAACATCTTATTAATCTCTTCTTTCACCTGTTGCCGATACTTACATGGAATCGGATATGTCTTAGATTGAAAGTTTTCCAAGTTTTTCACCTCGATTGAATGTTCGTACTTTTTTGCCACTCTATTTTCTTCATTTATTAAATTTTCATAGTCTCTTAAAATCAACCGAATCTCTTTTTCCTTTCCTTCCCCGCAGATAATTTCTCTTTCTTTTTCCTTAATTTATTTACACATGTTTATCGTATATTCTGTATTCTCGTTATATTGTTTACTAGTAAAATTAAATTCTAAACAATCTTGTTCACATACAGGGTGATGAAAAACTATGATTTTATGGTCTTTGATATAAATTTAATTTTTTGAATTTTCTTAAAAAAAAACAATTCCACCACAATACATACACATAATAATTATACGTACAAAATTTAGTTCGCCGAAGAGATGACGGTTTATATAAACCTACACATAATATAATCTATTATATATTATGTACAAAATTTATTTCGGCGAAGCTATGACGGTCGCGATGATGGTCGCGAAATCAGTCCTTTTTTACCATCCTAAAATAGGTTTTACACTTATTTTAAATTTAAATACCTCTACACAATTTATATATACATGCATATAATATATAACATAAGCGACGACGGTCGCAATGACGGTCACGATGACGGTCGCGATGACGGTCGCGATGACGGTCGTGATGACGGTCGCGATGACGGTCGCGAATTCAATGCTTTTTCTCTTATCCGAAAATTGCACAACGTCCCTAAAGAAGTTTTCACATCAAAAATATATATACGTACAAAGTATATTTCGCCAAAGTGATGCTTTTTCCCCATCTAAAAATAGCATTTACATTTATTTTAAATTCAAATACTTCTACACAATTTATATACACATATATTATGTATGTATACGTACAATATTTATTTCGTCGAAGCGATAACGGTCGCAAAATCAAGCCTTTTTCCCCATCCAAAAATAGGTTTTACGTTTATTTTAAATTTAAATACTTCTACACAATTTATAGACACATACATTAGAATATATGTATACATACGTACAATATTTATTTCGCCAAATCGATGACGGTCGCTGACGGTCGCCAAATCAATTATTTTTCCCTATCCACAAATAGGTTTTGCATTTATTTAAAATTTAAATACTTCTACACAATTTTTATACAAGGTATCCCAAAAGTAGTGCACCGGTCGAATATTTCGCGAACTAAACATCGGATCAAAAAACTGAAAAATACGTGTTCAATAATTTTCAAAAATCTATCCAATGACACCAAACACCAACCCCCACTACACCCCCTGGAGGTGGGGTGGAGGGTAACTTTAAAATCTCAAATGGAAACCCCTAGTTTTTCTTGCAGATTTGGATTCGTTACGTAAAAGTAAGCAACTTTTATTCAAGACATTTTTTCGAACTGTGGATAGATGGCGCTATAATTGGGAAAAACGATTTATCCTGATATCATAGGTAAATTATAGAAACGGTCTAATATCTCGAGAAATACACTTCCAAATGAGAAACCAAAAAAAATGTTTTTAATAGTTTTCGAAAACCTATCGAACAACACTAAACATGACCCTCCCCACCCCGTGAAGGTGGGGTGGGGGGTAACTTTAAAATCTTAAATAGCAACCCCCACTTTTTATTACAGATTCGGATTCGTCATGAAAAATTAAGCAACATTTATTCGAAACATTTTTTTAGAATTGTTGATAGATGGCGCTTTAATTGGAAAAATACGATTTATTAGCGCCATCTATCACCAATTTTAAAAAATGTTTCAAATAAATGTTGCTTAATTTTTCATGACAAATTCGAATCTGCAATAAAAAGTGGGGGTTGATATTTAAGATTTTAAAGTTAACCCCCACCCCACCTCCAGGGGGTGGGTTGAAGGGTGATGTTTCGTGTTATTCGATAGGTTTTCGAAAAAGATTATAAATCTGTTTTTTGGTTTCTCATTTGGAAGTGTATTTCGTGAGATATTAGACCGTTTCTATAATTTACCTATGGTATCAGGATAAATCGTTTTTCCCAATTATAGCGCCCTCTATCCACAGTTCGAAAAAATGTCTTGAATAAAATTACCTACTTTTACGTAACGAATCCAAATTTGCAAAAAAAAACTGGGGGTTTCCATTTGAGATTTTAAAGTTACCCCCCACCCCACCTCCAGGGGGTGTAGTGGAGATTGGTGTTTGATGTCATTCGATAGATTTTTGAAAATGATTGAACACGTATTTTTCAGTTTTTCGATGCGATCTTCAGTTCGCGAAATATTCGACCGTTCCGCTACTTTTGGGACACCCTATATAAACATACATATTTACAATACACTCACCGGCAGAAAAAACCGCCACCCCAAAAAATGGGTCATTTTTAATGTCTTGTATTTCCTAAACCTGATGTCCGATTTAAGTAATTTTTTTAGTATGTTATAGCCTTATTCTTTAGTAATATCGCTGTAATAATATCGTTGCTACACAGGTACATTGTCATTGTATACAGGGTGTACGAATCAAACTGTGTTTTTTCTCAAACTTTGGAATACCCTGTGAAATGTTCTAGCTTTTATAAAATACTGAAATTAAAACCCAACTATAGCTTAAGGTTTTCTTAACATTCTGTTTTCTGATTCATTCGCTTATGTTGGATAATAAAAAAGTTAGGCACTTTAACAACTACCCCTGTTTTTCGTCAATATAGGGTGTTTTTAAATAAGTACGGCAAAATTTAAGGGGTAATTCTACATGATAAAATAATGACAGTTTGCTTTATAAACGTATGTCCGCAAATGCTTTGTTTCCGAGATAGGGGGTGTTGAAATTGTTCTTACAAACTAACGATTGATTTATTGCTCTAAAACGGTTTGTGATATGCAAATTAAATTTAGTAGACTTTAAGAGGCAGTTATTGCCCATTTTTTGGCATACAATTAAGAATTTTATATTCACCATTGACGTGCATACGGGATATATCTAAAATGTTTATACCCGTATGCACGCCAATGGTAAATATAAAATTCTTAGTTGTATACCAAAAAATGCGCAATAAATAGAGCAATAAATAAATCATTAGTTTGTAAGAACAATTTCAGCACCCCCTATCTAGGAAACGAAGCATTTACGGGCATATGTTTCTAAAGCAAACTGTCACTATTTTATCATGCAGAATTACCCCTTAAAGTTTGCCGTGCTTATTTAAAAACACCCCATATTGACGAAAAACAGGGGCAGTTGTTAAAGTGCCTAACTTTTTTATTATCCAACATAAGCGAATAAAACAAATAACATAATGTTAAGAAAACCTGAAGCTATAGTTGGGTTTTAATTTCAGTATTTTATAAAAGCTAGATCATTCCACAGGGTGTTCCAAAGTTTGAGAAAAAAGCACAGTTTGATTCGTACACCCTGTATACAATGATAATGTACATGTCTAGGAACAATATTATTACAGCGATATTGATAAAGAATAAGGCTATAACACATTAAATAAAAGAATTACTTACATCGGACATAAGGTTTAGGAAATACAAGACATTAAAAATGACCCATTTTTTGGGTGGCGGTTTTTGTGCCGGTGAGTATATATACGTACAATATTTATTTCGCCGAAGCGATGACGGTCCCGATGACGGTCGCAATGACGTTCGCGATGACTGTCACAATGACGGTCGCGAATTCAATGCTTTTACCCCATCCAAAAAGTGCGATGACGGTCGCAATTTCGCAAATGTACGAAATTTAGTTCGACAAAGTGATGGCGGTCGCAAACACAATATGTTTGCCTATCTAAAAAGTGCAAAACGTCCCTAAAAAAGTTTTCACTTCACAAATTTATTTCGTCGAAGCAATGACGGTCGCTAGTTTAATACTTTTTCCCCATCTAAAAGTGCACAAAGTCCCTAAAGAAGTTTTCATTTCAAAAATATATTTCGCCGAAGCAATGACGTTCGCGAGGACGGTCGCAAATTCAATAATTTTTCTCCATCTAAAAAGGGCACAACGTCCCTAAAAAAGTTTTTACTTCAAAAATGTATTTTCGTCGACGCAATGACGGTCGCTAATTCAATACTTTTCCCCATTTAAAAAGGGCAAAACGTCCCTAAGTAAGTTTTCACTTCAAAACATTATTTCGTCGAAGCAATGACGGTCGCGATGACGGTCGCTAATTCAATACTTTTTTCCCATCGAAAAGTGCAACGGGTCCTTAAAGCAGTTTTCACTTTAAAAATTAGTTCGTGGAAGCAATGACGGTCGCTAATTCCATACTTTTTCCCCTACTTTTCACAACGTCCATAAAGAAGTTTCCACTTCAAAAATATATTTCGTCGAAGCAATGACGGTCGCTAATTCAATCCTTTTTTCCATCTAAAAAGTGCACAACGTCCCTAAAGAAGTTTTCATTTTAAAAATTTATTTCGTCGAAGCAATGACGGTTACGAGGACGTTCGCTAATTCAATAGTTTTCCCCATCTAAAAAGAGCACGACGGCGACGTCTCTAAAGAAATTTTCACTTCAAATATTTATTTCGTTAAAGCAATGACAGTCGCTAATTTAATACTTTTTCCCCACCGAAAAAGTGCAAAAGGTCCCTAAAGCAATTTTCACTTCAAAAACTAGTTCGTCGAAGCAATGACGGTTGCGATGACGGTCGCTAATTCAATACTTTGTCTCCATCTAAAAGGGCACAACGTCCCTAAAGAAGTTTTCACTTCAAAAATTTATTTTCGTCGAAGCAATGACGGTCGCTAATTCAATACTTTTCCCCATTTAAAAAGGGCAAAAGTCCCTAAGAAAGTTTCCATTTCAAAACATTATTTCGTTGAAGCAATGATGGTCGCTAATTCAATACTTTTTCCCCATCTAAAAATTTCACAACCTCCCTAAAGAAGTTTTCACTTCAAAAATGTATCTCATCTAAGCAGTGACGGTAGGGATGACGGTCTTCACTTCAAAAATTTATTTCGCCGAAGCGATGACGGTCGCTAATTCAACACTTTTTCCCCATTTAAAAAGGGCAAAACGTCCCTAAGAAAGTTTTCACTTTAAAACATTATTTCGTCGAAGTAATGACGGCCGCGGTGATGGTC
This sequence comes from Diabrotica virgifera virgifera, assembly GCF_917563875.1. NCBI lineage: Eukaryota > Metazoa > Arthropoda > Insecta > Coleoptera > Chrysomelidae > Diabrotica > Diabrotica virgifera. The sequence goes on along the minus strand of NC_065446.1, from coordinate 153,686,258 downwards.
ACTAATTCAATACTTTTTCCCCATCTAAAAAGTGCGCAACCTCCCTAAATCTAGAAAGTCAGAGGGGCCAATTTGGCACCTGTTGCGATTTGAAGTTATTGTAGTTTTTTTATTTGAGGCAATAATAATTTCATATTTTATGACTTTTAATATTTTGATACAAAGACTTATTTAACACAAAAAAATATTGTTTACTAAATTTATTAAATAGTTTTTCTAACAAATCTACTATAGGAGTCTAAAGGGGCAAATTGGCCCTGTGTAAGTTATTATCGTTTTCTGGGAAATTCGACGAGCCTTTCTTTAAAATTCCGGTCGGATGGGTAAAATTATATTTATGTATGTTTATTGTAAATGGTTACCCATATACTGGTACTAATCATCTACGTAATAAAGATAAAATTGTTGGTGAACACAAGTGAACACAAAGATACAATTGTGGGTGTAGAGGACCAAATGACGCATCTTTACACTACAAAAGTAACTTCAAGACGATGGCCTATGTACGTGTTTTATAATACTGTTGACTTGGAAGCAATAAATGCATGGATTATTTATAAAGAAATAACTGGAAGTAGACTCAGTTTTTGTGAGTTTATTCTTCGGCTGTGTGAAGAATTATGGGCCCCATACCTTGCCTTCCGAAATCTGGAACTACGCCTAGCAACACCAGGTCTAGCAACAACTATCACTGTTGCTATCCAAAAATGACAAAAATATCAGTTGGAAATATTTTTTGAAGGAAATCATACTTCCAATCATTGCCGCGGCTGTAACAAGACAATGTTTGGCAAATATAAAAACTGCAAACTGTATGGTGTTCCGAATGTTCTTGATAGGCAGCGAACGTGTTAAACAATGAAAGTGAAAAATAAAATCAGATTCTATCGTCTAAAGTAAATTTAATTTCTTTAAACTGAGTTTTAATTTATTAAAGAACGTGGGGCCAAAATGATCTCTTCCGGCTTTCTAGGTAGGTAAGCTAAGCCCGACTTTCTAGAGCTAAAGAAGTTTTTACTTCAAAAATGTATTTAGTTGAAGCAATGACGGTCGGGATGACGGTCGCTAATTCAATACTTTTTCCCCATCTAAAAAGTGAGCAACGTTTCTACAGAAGTTTTCACTTCAAAAATTTTATTTCGCCGAAGTGATGACGATCGCTAATTCAATACTTTTTTCCTAATTAAAAAGGGCAAAACGTCCCTAAAGAAGTTTTCACTCCAATAATATTACGACATATTTTACGTAGATTATGCTACATATTATATACGTACAAAATTTATTTCGTCGAAGCGATAACGGTCGCGATGACATGACGGTCGCGAAATCAATTCTTTTTCCCCATCCCAAAATAGATTTTACATTTATTTTTAATTTAAATACTTCTACACAATTTATATACAAAACTAGTGGAACGGTCGAATATTTCGCGAATTAAACATCGGATCGAAAAACTGAAAAAGACGTATTCAATCATTTTCAAAAATCTATCCAATGACACCAAACACCAACCTCCACTACACCCCCTGGAGGTGGGGTGGGGGGTAACTTTAAAATCTCAAATGGAAACCTCTAGATTTTCTTGCAGATTTGGATTCGTTACGTAAAAGTAAGCAACTTTTATTCAAGACATTTTTTCGAACTGTGGATAGATGGCGCTATAATTGGGAAAAACAATTTATCCTGATACCATGGGTAAATTATAGAAACGGTCTAATATCTCGAGAAATACACTTCCAATTGAGAAAGCAAAAAATTGATTTTAATACTTTTCGAAAACCTATCGAATAACACTAAACATGACCCTCCAACCCACCCCCTGGAGGTGGGGTGGGGGGTAACTTTAAAATATTAAATAGCAACTTTTTATTACAGATTCAGATTTGTCATGAAAAACTGCAGCAACATTTATTCGAAATATTTTTTAAAATTGTTGATAGATGGCGCTTTAATTGGAAAAATACGATTATTAGCGCCATCTATCAGCATTTTTAAAAAATGTTTCGAATAAATGTTGCTTAATTTTTCATGACGAATTTGAATCTGCAATAAAAATGGGGGTTGCTATTGAAGATTTTAAAGTTACCCCCCACCCCACCTCTAGGGGGTGGGTTGGAGGGTCATGTTTAGTGTTTGTCGATAGGTTTTTGAAAAATATTAAAAACCTGTTTTTTGGTTTCTTATTTGGAAGTGTATTTTTTGAGATATTAGACCGTTTCTATAATTTACCCATGGTATCAGGATAAATCGTTTTTCCCAATTATAGCGCCATCTATCCACAGTTCGAAAAAATGTCTTGAATAAAAGTTGCTTACTTTTACGTAACGAATCCAAATCTGCAAGATAAACTAGGGGTTTCTATTTAAGATTTTAAAGTTACCCCCCACCCCACCTCCAGGGGGTGTAGTGGGAGTTGGTGTTTGGTGTCATTGGATAGATTTTTGAAAATGATTGAACACGTATTTTTAAGTTTTTCCATCCGATGTTTAGTTCGCGAAATATTCGACCGTTCCACTACTTTTGGGACACCCTATATAATGACACAATAATTATACGTACAAAATTTATTGCGCCTAAAAGATGACGGTAGCGATAATGCTCGCGAAATCAATCCTTTTTCCCCATCCTAAAATAGGTTTTACAATTATTTTAATTTAAATACTTCTACACAATTTATACACACATACATTATAATATATGTATACATACGTACAATATTTATTTCGCCGAAGCGCTGACGGTCGCGATGACGTTCGGCAAATCAATCCTTTTTTCCCACCCAAAAATATGTTTTACAATTATTTTAATTTAAATACTTCTACACAATTTATTCACACATATATTATAATATATGTATACATACGTACAATATTTATTTCGCCGAAGCGATGACGGTCGCCAAATCAATCCGTTTTCCCCATCCAAAAATATGTTTTACAATTATTTTAATTTAAATACTTCTACACGATTTATTCACACATAAATTATAATATATGTTGTTATATTTCTATTTGATATAAAAATTAAAATTTGATAATTATAAACAAAATTCACTTTAATATAAAATATTTTTAATTTTCTCAACCTCGGGCATATAAATTTAGAACAACCTGTATACAACAAATTGTTATATTTAATTTTAAGAAGTGATTAGAATAAGCGTACGAAACTCGGAACAATGTGCTTAGATAAACAAAGTGAATGACGCGTACCATTATCGTTCTTCTCGGAAGGTCGATCATTAGCCTATGCTAAATAAAACTCAGTGAAATAGATGATAGTTCATTATCGTTTTTCGCGGAAGGTTTCGATCATTAGCCTATGCTAAATAAGACTCATTTGAAAGAGAGAATAGGTCATTAAAATTTGTAAATAGTTAGAAAGTATTTTAGAATGGGAATTAAATATTTTCTTTTGAAATCCATTAAGCATATTTAGAAAGATTAAAAATTGGTTTTGAGGAATATTACGAATGAGAGTTGGTGGTGGAAGATTGATTTGTGAATCTGGAAGGGATATTTAGAAAGTAGGGGAATGGATGAGAAAGTGAGATCAGAATGTTTTGAGCTGTCGAGAAGTGAAGTCGAGTAGTAGACGGTAGTGTACGGAGAGTGAGAAAGCCGGTAGTTCCGTGAGTGTGGAGTATCTATCGTGGAACGAGAAGTAGGCCAGGTCGAGAGTAAAAGAACCTCCTTGAGCCAAGAGTGTCCCGGTAGCTGATAGCAGTTTCGAAAAAGGTAGAACACAGCATCACGACAAAAGCAGGAACGAGAGCTATTCGAGCTAGTTTTTCAAAGGAGAACATTACTGGAAGCCAGGACGAGGTTTGATCGCAGCCAAGGATAGCAGGAAACGGGTCTTGTGTGAGGACATTTTCAGTTCACCAGGAAAAGGTCAGTCTCATTTGTTTGGACATGAATGTATGGGTTTTTCGTATTAAATTCCACATAAAAAATTGAATAACATAATCAATAATATCAGAAAAGCTTCATCAAAGTTAAATAGAGTTGTTCCTAATAACTCCTAATAGTTAAATGTTAATAAAAACTTTCAATTGAAAACCAAAAGGAAATAAGATTCCCATTTGTAAATGTTATGTTTAAGAATAATAAGAAATAGCAAATATTAAGCATTGATTGCCTTTTAAATAAAATAAAAAAATATTTTGATTATAATTGTAACCCATATGTGTATTTTTTTTACTCTTTTCTTTTCTATCCCGATTAGGAACCATTAAGAAATATTTGAAGCCACGAAAGTAAGTAATTAATTTATAATTCGCCCTGAGATTGAAAACATATTGATATGTGATCTGGTTAATTAATTAGATTAGTATTAATACATTGATTAAATTAAGTGACATATAAGAATATTATCTCATATCAATAATCAAGATCACATCAACTGTCGTCCAACGTGGAAAGCATTGTAAAGTATTTCTAGTGGCAAATTTGAAGGATAGAAAGAGTAAAGCCGGTATTTGAAAATTTATATGCCTGTGGTAAAAAGTGAGATACTTACATTTGATAATCCATTTGATAAGTGAGGGTGAATATGACATTATTGCTTTAAGTGAGACCTGGTTGAACAAGGATGTGTCCAGTCTAGAGTTGTTTCCTGATCAATACGTTGTGTATAGAAAGGATCGAAAATTTGATGTTGTAGATAAAACCACTGGGGGAGGCGTCTTATTAGCGCTGAAGACGGAGATTAAATCGTCTGTTATCGATGTATCCACATACGATCTACAGTTTCCCCTAATCGATATGTTAGCTGTAAAATGTTGTGTTGGTTATAGAAAATTTTATGTTTTAGTTCTTTATATTATTGATAAGTTAAGTTCTGAAGACATCGAATACTTTTTTGAATGTTTAGAACAAGTGGATATATTTAATGAAACCATTGTTATATTAGGTGACTTCAATGTACCCAAGTTTGTAGATCAAAGCAGATTAGATAAAAAAACATCAACTGTATTAGATTTTTTAAGTTTATTTAATTTAGTTCAATACAATGATGTGCCTAATAACTTAGGTCGTTTGTTGGATTTAGTAATGTCATCAGAGAAATGTGATATGATTCATGATAATTCTTCACTGGTTAAAGAAGATGGTCATCATCCTGCACTTATGATAAAGATTAATAATTTGGGAAAAAAGGAAATTAGGTTTTTACCAAATTCTAATTCGAAAATGTATAATTTTCGGAAAGCAAATTTCACTTCTCTGTATTCTGAACTATTACAAACTAATTGGGACTTTTTAGATAATTACGATGATGTAAATATAGCATTAAAGCAATTTTATAATATATTGTATACAATAGTTGATAGATATGTTCCGGTATACAAAAATTATAAACATAAGTATCCAAATTGGTATCACTCAGATATTATTAAAAACATTAAACTCAAAGCCAAAAACCGTCAAAAGTATAGAAAAACAGGAAACGAAATATATCACATAGAATTTAAAAGATTGCGCAAAGTTATTAAACAGCAAATTAAAACTGCATATAACAATTACATTGAAAACATTCAAGACAGTATTACCATTGAAACAAAATCATTTTGGTCTTATGTACATACTAAAAATAAGTCATCGCGAATTCCAGGTGAAATGTGCTATGAGGGAAATACTTTTGATAATCCCCAGGATATTGTCAACGCTTTTAAAACATTTTTTGAAAAAGTATATGTATCTACTGACAATAATGAACCAGAGGACATCAGCGTTCAGGGTTTTAATTTACCAACCATTAATTTTTTGAAATTAGAAGAAAATGAAATTCTGGAAGCTTTTAAAATATTAAAAAATAAAATGACGACTGGTCCAGATAAGATTCCAGCATTTCTAGTTAAAGATTGTACACGAATATTTGTCAAACCGCTTCAAAAACTGTTTAACTTGTCTTTGGAAACTGGAAAATATCCTGAAATATGGAAAGAGTCAAAAGTATGTCCTATATTTAAAAATGGAGTTAAATCTGATATATCTAATTACAGACCTGTCTCTCTATTGTGTAACTTCTCAAAGATTTTCGAGATTGTTCTGTATAATCGTATATATCCGTGTGTTCGCGGCTATATTGCACCTTTTCAACACGGATTCATAGATAAACGATCTACCGTCACAAACCTGGTAGTGATGACACAATCTATTTCTGAAGTATTAGATGAACAAGGACAAATTGATGTCGTATATACAGATTTCTCGAAGGCATTTGATAAGGTGGTTCTTCCGTATTTATTATCCAAGTTATCAAATTTAGGATTTTCTGTTAATTTAATTAAATTCTTTGGTAGTTATTTAATAGGAAGGAGACAGTATGTATTCTATAATGGCTTTAAGTCAGATTTAATTCTGTCTAAGTCTGGTGTTCCGCAAGGCTCCAATCTAGGACCGTTATTATTTTTACTTTATATTAATGATTTGTTTCAAGAAATTAACTGTAAAAAATTGTGTTTTGCGGACGACTTGAAAATTTTCTGTAAGATCGACACTATTGGCGATTGTTTAGAACTTCAGCGTAACTTAACTGCTATTGATACATGGTGTACTAATAACAAACTACTATTAAATTCTGCAAAATGTAAAGTAGTGAGTTTTTGCAGGAAATTGACGACAATTAACTTTAACTATATAATTCAGAACTCTGTTTTGGAAAAATGTAATAGCCTCAAAGACTTAGGTGTCATTTTTGACTGCAAGTTAACTTTCAATTTGCATATTGAACAAAAAGTTTCTGAAGCTATGAGAATGTACGGTTTCATTATTAGGAATTGCAGAAACTTCACCAACATAACACCAATAAAATTATTATACTATTCTCTAGTACGTCCAAAATTAGAATATTGCAGTTTAGTTTGGTATCCTATATATAATTGTTATACAAAAGATATTGAAAAAGTACAGAGAAAACTTATAAAATATCTGATATTTAAAATTGATGGAGTCTATCCTAACCGTGGATGTGATAATAATACATTATGTTGTAGAGTTGACATGGTTAGTTTAGAATTAAGGAGAGAAATTAGTTCATTAACATTTTTGTATAAATTATTACATAACAGTATTGACTGTAGTGATTTATTAGCACAAATTAATTTCAACGTTCCTCGAGTTAGATCTAGATCAAACGTTTTATTTAAGTGTCCAAGAGCAAGAACAAATATATTAGTTAAATCGCCTCTTTTTGTCATGTGTAAGAATTATAATAGTATTTGCAATCATTGTGATATTTTTTCGTGCTCACTTAATGATTTGTTAAAAATGGCTTCTCTTTACTTAGATTAGGTCTCTACTATTACTTTGTAGATGTTATACTAATGAATTATGTGATTTTTTTTCTGTATTTGTCCTATAAATGGGAAACTGTTGGGCAATAAAGCTATTATTATTATTATCCAGATTTAGCCATACGGCTCACACTCCCTCTAAGGGGAAAATTGACTCATCCCAGATACCTACGGTATCAAAAGGATTGAGCTCTGGTGGGACTCTTTCCGTGTTATCGAGCCCTAGGTGACTTGGTATGCAGGTGTATCTCCCAAAAATTTTCGTACACATCTGGCCGTTGCGAGTAGTACAGCTTTCTGCATGGTCTTGTAAAGATGTTCATTTAGACCCAGCCTTTTTATGCTTTCGAGGAGGTTCTTCGGAATGACTCCAGTAGTAGACATAACAATAGGTATCGTCTGGGTACTTTGCATTCTCCATTGCCTTCGTATTTGAATTTCTAGATCTCTGTACTTGGCGATCTTTTCAGTGAATTTACTACATAGGTTATTGTTGTTAGGTATCGCCACATCAATTAGTGTTGTTTGTCTTGTTAATTTATTAACTAGTACGAGATCTGGTCTATTATGTGCCACTGTTTGGTCTGTGAGCACAGTGCGGTCCCAGTATAGCTTGTAGTTGCCATCCTCAAGCATACTCTCAGGGACGTATTGATAATACGGGAGATGGTCCGTTTGGAGAAGTCCCAGCTTGATAGCTATCTCTTGATGAAGGATTTATTATTATTATCAGATTTAGCCATACGGCTCACACTCCCTCTAAGGGGAAAATTGACTCATCCCAGATACCTACGGTATCAAAAGGATTGAGCTCTGGTGGGACTCTTTCCGTGTTATCGAGCCCTAGGTGACTTGGAATGCAGGTGTATCTCCCAAAAATTTTCGTACACTTCTGGCCGTCGCAAGTAGTACAGCTTTCTGCATGGTCTTATAAAGATGTTCATTGAGACCCAGCTTTTTTATGCTTTCGAGGAGGGTCTTCGGAATGACTCCAGTAGTAGATATAACAATAGGTATCGTCTGGGTACTTTGCATTCTCCATTGTCTCCGTATTTGAATTTCCAGATCTCTATACTTGGCGATCTTTTCAGTAAATTTACTACGTAGATTATTGTTGTTAGGTATCGCCACATCAATTAGTGTTGTTTGTCTTGTTAATTTATTAACTAGTACGAGATCTGGTCTATTATGTGCCACTGTTTGGTCTGTGAGCACACTGCGGTCCCAGTATAGCTTGTAGTTGCCATCCTCAAGCATACTCTCAGGAACGTATTGATAATATGGGAGATGGTCCGTTTGGAGAAGTCCCAACTTGTTAGCTATCTCTTGATGAAGGATTTTTCCCACTGCGTCATGCCGTTCCTTATATTCAGTTGCAGCAAATGCTTGGCAGCCCCCTGTAATATGTTGGATGGTTTCTTGGGCTTGACATCCATATCGGCATCTGTCGTTTTGAACCTGAGGGTCTTTGACGATATATTTCAGGTAATTTCTGGTTGGTATAACCTGATCCTGAATGGCCAGTAATGAACCCTCCGTTTCAGGGAACATCTTTCCTGATGTCAACCAATAGTTCGACGCTGTATTGTCGACATAGTCTTGGCTGACCTCATTGGGATGTCGCCCGTGCAGAGGTTTACCCATCCAGGCGCGCAGTTTTTCGTCCTTAGTAAGGTGGTTTAAGCGCATTTCTGGTTCCCTAAGTTTGATCGGTGTTGTGTCATCTGCTGCGCAAATGGCGCGGTGTAGAGTAGATGTCTCAGCCTGCATCTGAAAATAAGTTCTTAAATTAGCAATTTGTTTATCTAATTGCTCACCTATATCCATAAGCCCTCTTCCTCCTAAATACCGGGGTAATGTCGTTCGTTCTACTGCACTTTTAGGGTGGTGTTTTTGTGCCTTTGTGAGGTGTGTTCGTACTTTTCGCTGAAGATTTTCTATATCCGTTTTTGTCCACTTAACAATACCAAATGAATAGCTAAGCGCGGAACAAGCGTAGGTGTTTAGTGCCTTAAACAAATTTTTACTGTTAAGCTGTGAACGAAGCAGCTGTTTTACCCTTCTATTATTATTATTATTATTATTATTATTATCTCTTTCGCATGGCGCTGACTAATACGCGGTCGCCTAATACGCACCAAGCGCTGTCTGTTAATTATTAAAAATAACAGCTTAGTGACAAAATAATGACAAAATTTTCTCCAGGATCTTGTAGGGGGGCTTTAAACTTTGATTTAGTTTCTTCCTGACTTTCATAATAATAATTTTTAACCGAGTTATTAAGTCTTGAAAATGGCCATTTTCGCGTTTTTCAAATTTTAAATCACATATAACTCGACAACTATAAATTTTATATAAAAATCACAAGAAACCTTTTTTGCTCAAAATAACCCAAAAGAATCGAAAAAAAAAAAATTGTCCACAGGGAAAATATTGATTTTTTGAATTTGTTTAAAAAAAATGTTCAAATAATTTTCCGACCGCGACACCTCCCGGCACCCTGTTGGTTTGTTATAAGGACCTCTTTTTGAGCAAGTTTGTGCAAAAAAATGAATCGGAATAATTTACCTAATGGGGGAGAGGATACAGGCTGGTCTATTGGACGTGGATATTGTCGAGTTAGCTGAAAACGAACACGAAAACGGAGATGATAATTCTCGAGTTACCTAATGCCGAGGGTGGACTTCGTCTCCTGGAATTTTTTGTTACTTCATTCGAAATAAGTCGAAACGGGAGGGTTTTCGAGATCACTGAACATGGATATGATATCGACGATGGTCCTCGAGCTATCTAGTGCCCAGAGTTGACCTCGTCTCTTAGAGTTTTATGTTATTATCGTTCTAAAGTATTCACAAGTCATTACTTGGAGGTTTTTGGACACCTCAGGTTCGTAAAATGGTTCCTCCCCATGAAAATGAAAAACCTGAGGATGTTCTTCCACACTTATAATTTTACATAGAGCACGATGTAAATCGTTTGAAACTTAATTTAAGGATGTTTGTATAGTACGATTTGTTTTTGAACCATACGACTCTTCCTCCTTCCTGTTGGGTCAGTTCTTTTTTTTTAGTGTCCTGTATTAGCTGATGATGGCATGTGCTGGGCCGAAATGCGTCCTTTTCTAAGATTGAACAATTTAATAAAAAAATTTTGTGATACTTTTTATACCTAGGTACTTCATTATTTTTTATTTTATTGAGTTTAGAATTAGTTTGAAACTACGTATTGTGCAATAAGAACAACATTTTATTATTAAAATATGCTTAAAAATCAATAAAAATACACTTGTCTATGGTAGGGATGGGAAAAAACTACCAGTTATAACCTAAAATCCGGTTTTTATACTCCGGAATATTCGGTTTTTTCGGTTGTTTTCTTGTCCCGATCTATAAGCTAGACAGCTAGTACATATATTATTAACATATATTATTCTTCAAACCTAATATTGGCTGGAAGATAAACACGGATTAGAGCGATGGTATAGATCCACTGTCTTTTAATGCCAAAATTGTGGAATATTGTAAGTATAGAGCACAAAGCTCATGATAATTCGAAAGAAAAAGATAACAGAAGGTCAAATCTACGTCAACCAAACCCCAGTAGTAAGAGCGATAAACTACAACTACTTCGGCACCATAACGAATGAAGAATGGACAAACATCCGGAATATAAGAGCTCTCATCTGAAAAGGTAGATCCACGTTCAAATGGATGAGGGCCTCCTTCAAGAGCAGCACAACCTCGCTCTCGATATAAAAGAATGAGACGATATTACGTCCTTTCTGTTTTTTTACGGTTTTGAATCGTTGATCTTGAACGAAGATATATGCAAAACATTGAAAGCATTTAAGATGTTGCTTGATCGCAAAATATTTAAGATCTTGTGCACTGACGAGTCGTAAAGGAGGAGGTCCTAAGAAAAATGGAGAATAACCGAGACCACAATCAGATCTCGAAAGCTTCAATAGTTCCGACACGTTATGAGAAATGAATCCAGATATGATACCGATTCGAATAAAGCATGTTAAACTAAAGTGCAATGTAAACGTAACTTTGTAAGCTAATGGTTATTGATTATTGATTAAAAAACCGAACACTGGTTTTTGGAGTAATCGGTTTTTTTGATCGGTTATAACTGCCACGTTAAAGCGTAAGTAGAAAAAACCGGTATAACCGAAAACCGATGTTTTGTAAAAAACCGTCATCCCTAGTCTATGAGCACCGAATAATCCCTTAAAATTAACTACCGTGCAGTTCTGTCAGCTTTCCCGTTATTCCGACATGTGAGGGTATCCACAAAAATTGAACTCTTTTTCTATCTTGATGAGTTTGGGACAGCTGGTAATTTAATAACTTTTCAAAAGGATATTTCGAAAAAAAATGTATTAACGCTATTAGAAAACTAAGAGTATCTGTTATGATCAGGGCATCTTCAATGTCTTCTTATTCTTCTTCTTTTACTTCTTGGAGGTCTTTCGATCTGTTTAACTCTGAAGCTGCCTCTGGTTAATTTCTTAGGAGGTAGACTGCCAAATATCCCTCCATCTTTTAGGTGGTCTTCCGGGAGGTCTGGAACCGGACAGTTTGCTTTCTAGGTCAATTTTTAAGTCTATTCTCCTCCATTCGTCTTACATAGCTTAGCTATACCACATCCTCTTGCGCTGCCTTCCCCATCTTAGGATATCTTGAATTTTGCATTGCTCTCTAATGTCTGTATTTCTCACTCTATCTCTTCTTGTTTTCCCCACTATTATTCTTAGGGTTTTCGTTTCGGCAACTCTTAGCATCTGTTTCGTTTTGTTGGTGTCTTCGCGCACTCCTATGCCATATGTCGTGATCGGCCGTATGCAAGTCCTGTAGATTCTAATTTTACTATCTGTGCGCATATACGGATTTGACCACACTTCTGTAAATGTAAGCTCGTTAAAAAGTTTCATACCGCATAAAGCTTAACTGAATTTGTGTCACATACTGGGGATAGACGGAAAAGAAGATTGTTCTCCGAGGAAACGATTGATACTCCCACTTATTTATAATTTATTATAATTTAGTTATTAAAAATAAATAAAATAAATACCTTTCTTTTTTTAGCTGTATCTGAATGTGAAACAACATTAAGCGAGATATTTAACACATGTGCTGAAAAAAACGGCAATATAAATATAACATCTCTAGATATCTTTGATATTCCAAGACTTAGGAGTTATTGCAAGTAAGTTCAATATTAATATAATTATTACGATTATAGCGATACGCTTTAATTACTATTTTTGCTAATTTTGATTTTAATATTTTTTCTCAGAAACGAAACAGCGTTAGTCATTCAAATACAAAATGTTAAGAGACATGGCTTTGCCCTGTCACATCTGTTTTTCGTCTGTGCGGTGCAACAGGCTGCACCATCATTAATTGAGTACTTTATCAGACAGTTATTGTGTCAACAGCTCGCTATGTATTCGAAAATATTTTTCTTAAAACTGTAAAAGCAGACTCCAGACTTAGGGATTTATTTGCTCATCTGGTCAAGGGGAAAGGAACACAAACATTATCATCGTTTGTGGTTGTTTTCTTTAGTCACTACACAACACGTGAACGGTTCACACACACACCGACTCGACCCTCTCCTAGAGAACTAAAGGAAACACATTTTCGTTACAACAATAAAATTACCGTTTGTTTTATTATATTCATTTTTAATTAAATTCCGTCAACTCACCCACCGGAATATTGGTGACCCTCGCGAGTATTTAAACCGCCGCGAAAATTTAACAAAAGTTAGTGTTAATATATTTTTGCCGGTTAATAATATACAGTGAACATCAACAATGACGACCAGTGCCAACAATAGTTTTCAGATCGGATTGCAGTGGCCATCGGGAAATTGACAGCCGAATTAGCTGACATGAAAATCCAGCTAGCAAGCTTGTCGCATGCTCGAGCACAAGCTAATACATACCGTCGAAACCGCAGCAACTCAAGACGAAGACCATATCCTAGAGACAGTAGCTACAGCAGGGAACATAATAGTGACATATTATGTTGGTATCACTACCGTTTTGGTGACCAAGCTCAAAAGTGCTCTCCTCCGTGCAAGCAGCACGGAAACGTCGCGGGCAGTCGGTAAATGCGGCATCCGATCGAAGCCCAAAGTCTCGCCGCCTTTTCGTAACAGACTATGATACAAAAAAACAGTTTTTAACCCTTAAACGCCCAACCTTTTTTAGGTTCCATGTACGCCCAAGGGTGGGTAAAAAATGTCCACCTCGAAAATAGCTAATATATTTATTGAGAGTTGTTGGAAATGGATTAAACTTAAGATTCTTATGCTTAATAAACACAGCATCGTCTAAAATATTAATATAAACAATTTACAAACCTTACAACAAAATTACAATGTACATCAAAATTAACATACCAGTAAGAGCCAGTAATTCAGATTTGTCGATTTTCTCCACATTCTTCCTTTCAAACTCCTCATTGGCGGATAATTATGTAGATTATGTAAGTATACGTCGATAATTACATGGACTATCTACCTACCAACGAGAAATTATATAAAAACCTTTAGTAACAAGTTTTACCAAGGGTGTACTTTTTATGCCCACCCACATTTAACTAAAGATACTACTTTTATTTTCAAAAATATCGGTAGAACCAAATTAACATTCGATAAAGGGCTGTCTTTTTAACAATAAACAATTTTTTTTAAATTTTGAAACACGTAAGAAATGTGTTACAAGGGAATACGAATTAGGTGGACATTTTTTACCCACCCTGGGGCGTTTAAGGGTTAATCGACACCGGAGCAGATCTGTGCGTTTTCCCGCGAAAATATTTACGCGAAAAGACTTAATACGAACTATACGCGGCCAATGACACTAAAATCGCGACGTACGGCTATGTGAACTTGAGATTAAACATCGGACTACGGCGTGATTTTACGTGGCGATTCGTAGTGGCGGACATTTCAAAGCCAATTATCGGAGCTGATTTTCTTTCCCATTTCGCGCTCCTAGTGGACATTGCTAACCAGTGCTTAGTAGACAGTACGACAACCCTTCGAACAAAGGGACTCGTTAAAGAGTGTTTCGACGGCAGCGTAAAGACTATCGCGGAAGCGTCGCGTTACCACGAACTGCTGCTACGATTTCCGCAAATCACGCGACCCGCCGGTATCGTGAAAGACATTCAACATCAAACCAAGCACCACATCGATATAACACCAGGTCCACCCGTTTTTTCGAAGCCTCGACGATTAGCACCTGACAAACTGCAATGGGCTAAAAAAGAGTTCGAAAATCTTCTACGACTAGGCATCATGAGACCATCGAAAAGCAACTGGTCTACTCCACTGCACATGGTCCCGAAGAAAGATGAGGAATGGAGACCCTGCGGAGATTATCGAGGTCTCAACCAAAAAATAGTTCCAGATCGATATCCAATTCCGCACATCGAAGATTTCGGTCAGGCGCTAGCTGGTAAGACAATTTTCTCTACAATAGATTTAGTGAGAGCATACAACCAGATACCAGTAGCCACCGAAGACATACCAAAAACCGCCGTTATCACACCATTTGGGCTGTACGAATACTTATATATGCCTTTTGGTTTACGAAACGCAGGACAGACATTCCAGAGTTTCATAGACGAGATTTTACGTGGTCTAGACTTCGCCTACGCCTACATCGATGACATTCTCATTGCATCAGAATCCGAAGAGCAGCATATGTCGCATTTGGAAGAGATTTCCAAAACGCTCAAGCAGTTTGGCGTTGTGATAAATCCAGCGAAGTGTCAATTCGGCAAAAACGAGATTACCTTTTTGGGATACACAGTATCAGACGGAGGACTCACACCTCCGCAAGAAAAAGTAGCAGCTGTACAAAATTTCACTCAGCCAAAAACAGTGAAAGACCTACGCAGATTCCTAGGTACGTTAAACTTCTACCGAAGGTTCATACCCAATGCACCTGAGCTACAAGCACCACTACATGATGCCCTAAAAGGTAATGTCAAAGGAAAAGCACCAATCGAATGGACACCACAGCGAATCCAAGCCTTTGACGACTGCAAAAACAGTTTAGCTAACGCTGCTTTACTGAGCCACCCTGTAAACGATGTTGATATCTCCATCACTTGTGACGCTTCTGATTTTTGTGCGGGAGCTGTACTACAACAAAAAACGGATACAGGTATGAAACCTTTAGCTTTCTTTTCTAAGAAATTCTCACCTAGCCAAAAGAAATATAGTGCATACGACAGAGAACTATTAGCTATATATCTGGCCATAAAACACTTCAGACATATGATTGAAGGCAAGGACATAACGATATACACAGACCAGGAACCAATCACCTTCGCCTTTACTCAGAAGCTAGATAAATGTAGTCCTAGACAGTTTAGATATTTAGACTATATAGGCCAGTTTTGCACTAACATTCAGCACATTTCTGGTTTAACAAATATTGTGGCAGACGCACTATCTCGAGTCGATAGCATCAAGAAAAATATCGACATCACTAACTTAGCTCTCGCACAAGAAACTGATCCAGAACTGCAAACTTTTTTAAGTGAGAAAACATCACTACAAATGAAGAAAATACGCTTTTCCGAACAAAACGTGAGTTTGTACTGTGACATATCAACATCTACAGCCAGACCATTTGTACCGAAACCACTTCGAATGGCAATTTTTCGCACCATGCATAACCTAGCACAACCCGGAACCAACAGTTCTGTGAAGATGATCACACAGCGATATGTTTGGCCATCCATTAAATCAGATGTAAGGAAATGGACTCGAGCGTGTCTACAGTGCCAAAAATCGAAAATATCGCGCCACATTGTTTCACCTACTGGAAGTTTTCCACCACTTTCCAGCCGATTCGAACATGTCCACATAGACATTATAGTGATGCCGGTTTCAGAAGGAAACAGATACTGTTTAACATGCGTCAATCGTTTCACACGTTGGCCAGAAGCTTTCCCGATGCCTAATCAAGAAGCAGACACAGTAACCAGAACATTTTTTTCTGGTTGGATAACTCGTTTCGGCACTCCCAAGCGCATCACAACAGATCAAGGCCGACAATTCGAATCGCATCTCTTCAAGTCATTATGCAAATTAACTGGAACTTCCCATTTAAGGACAACCGCCTATCATCCGCAAGCAAATGGTATGGTAGAAAGGTTTCATCGACAGTTAAAAGCAGCAATTCGTTGTCATGAAACATCTGATGGACCGAAAGCCTACCTTCAGTGTTACTGGGCATAAGAGCAGCGTGGAGAGAAGATTTAGGTACTTCCGCCGCCGAACTCGTGTACGGAGAACCATTGTGTTTGCCAGGTGAACTATTGTTTTCGTCACAAAGAAACACCGACGACAATGCTCACATTTATTTAAAAACGCTTCGAAACCATTTCGAAAACCTCCGTCCTACGCAACCGTCGCATCATGGATCCAAAAGTACCTTCATTTTCAAAGACATGAAAACCACCTCTCACGTTTTCATCCGCCGTGATACAATCAAAAGCAGCTTAGAAAACCAATATCACGGGCCTTTTCCAGTTGTTAAGCGAGGTGACAAGACTTTTGTCGTCCGGGTAAATGGAAAACAATCAACAATTTCCATAGACAGATTGAAACCAGCGTACGAGCTTCACGACTCTACCCATCACGAAACAAAAAAAATGACAGTATCCAGCAAAAGAAACAACAGAAGAGCAAGATTTACCGGAAGCTACGAAGAAAGTGTTAGTTCACAATGATTCTTTGGTTCACAGTAATTCACAGTGATTTTTTTTCTTTCTCCTCGTATAAACTTTGCATTATTATTATTTTTTTCTTCCTATTTTCAATTTTCATTATATGTAATTTGTATATATTATATATTATCTATCGTTCTAGTCTCTCCGAGGGGGTGTATAGCGATACGCTTTAATTACTATTTTTCCTAATTTTAATTTTAATATTTTTTCTCAAAAACGAAACAGCGTTAGTCATTCAAATACAAAATGTTAAGAGACACGGCTTTGCCCTGTCACATCTGTTTTTCATCTGTGCGGTGCAACAGGCTGCACCCTCATTAATTGAGTACTTTATCAGACAGTTATTGTGTCAACAGCTCGCTATGCATTCGAAATTGTTTTTCTTAAAACTGTAAAAGTAGACGCCAGACTTAGTGATTTATTTGCTCATCTGGTCAAGGGGAAAGGAACACAAACATTATCATCGTTTGTGGTTGTTTTCTTTAGTCACTACACAACACGTGAACGGTTCACACACACCGACTTGACCCTCTCCGAGAGACCTAAAGGAAACACATTTTCGTTACAACAATAAAATTACCGTTTGTTTTATTATATTCATTTTTAATTAAATTCCGTCAACTCACCCATCGGAATACGTTTAACGTGGTTTGCTTAAATAATGACCTAGTCATTCTATACAATTTGATTTTTTAATAGTATATTATGCAACGAGCATTTAATGGTGAGTATGAAGCGAGTATGAGGGTTACGAAACGAGCCTTATACGGCGAATTTCGTAGAGTACGAGCTTCATAATGATAATTAAATGCAAGTTGTATACACTATTTTTTCTATAATTATTCACAACAAAAATATATTCAAATTTATTAATTTTGTAACACAAATAAATTTAGTAGTTTGTCAGTTTGACGGTTTGTTTACATATTGAGAACTGTCGAAGCGTATGTATTTGACTCGCCATTGGTCACTGAGCGTATACCACCTTTATCGCGAATGCCATATCGTGATTCCATTGGTTAAAAATCTGTATCTTAATGAAAATCTGTATCATAATGAAGTTCATTATGATACAGGTAGTGACATCATAATTAATATATTATAGTATGAGAATAGAAAAAGTACTTTAATAGTTATTTATGTACCAAGTCAGTAAAGTGACTCTTTATCGAACGAGTCTGATATTATGAGCCGAGCGAGCCTAGCGAGCGAGGCGAATAAAAGACGAGTTCGATACAGAGTCTTTACTGACGTGGTGCATACAAAACTTTATCGCCAATCATAAAAAACATTAACATTTACCTACTTAATACTTACTTAATTACATCCTTCTAATTACAAAACAGTGTGTACTTTGTACGCACGTAAGAAGTTATACTTATATTATTATGATTTCAACGAAATAAATATATTTTAAACAATTTAATTGTATTTTTATTTAAATAACTAATTTTCTTAAAATAATATCTAGCAAAAATTAAAAATATCGTTAATAGTTACGTCATTGTTTATGAACTGTATAACCTTGCGCAGTTGCTTCTCTTGATGAATCGTAGAAGTGTGTAGAAAATCTAAATATATACAGGGTGGTGAATCGGAAAACGGGCCATAGGATACTCAATGTAAAATTCTAAACTGTTGAATTTCTGCTTCCCTAATTATGTTACATCAAAAGTCAGAAGTTATTTGTAGAGGATTGAAATCTGTATTAGAAACAGAAGTTACAATTGTTCTACGATTTAAACACATTCCAAAATTTTGAAAAATATAATGTATTTACCGCAGTAGGTATGTGTGGGCATGTTAGGCCACACGTTATTATTTAACTGACAGTGAGCACATTATTGACTGAAGAAGATATCTTTATTATTAATACTTCTCCTTAACTAAAGGTATCTTATCAACTTTATTGTGTTTTAAACAGTAATTGATAAAATAAATAAAAAAATTGACAGTTCAAATTGTTAATATAATAAATTTATTGTCAACAAATGCAACCTTATACACATTATGGTATTGCGTGTGGCCTAACTTTGGCGTATTACTCTGAAAAATGTATTATATTTTTACAAAATTTTGAATAATTATTGTTCGTAGAACAATATTAACAGTTGTTTTCAATACAGATTTCAATTCTCTACAAATAGTTTCTTATGACTTTTGATGTAAAATAATTAGGGAAGCAGGAATTCAACAGTTTAGAATTTTACATTGAGTTTCCTATGGCCCGCTTTCCAATTCACCACCCGGTATATTTACTAACAAATTATCAATAAATATCTATCATCGTCCTATACAGTAGGGTGGGTCGAAAAAAAATATTTTTTTTTAGAAACGTTCTAGTGCGGAAAAGTTGTTTTTGGTAACAATAAAACATACTAAGCAAGAAAATATTTTTTTTATTTATTTTTCCGTTCGCACATTGCACGTAAAACTACGGGAAAAAACAAAAAAACTCGATTTTTTCCATATATTTTTGAACCATTTAACATGATATAAAAAACTCGTTCTAGCTTCCTTTTACTCACAATTGGTCCAAAACATCTTAAAAAATTTAGTTTGCACCAAAATGTATAGAATTCCGTTCGCGCATCCTACTTAAAGTTTACAATAAATAGGGAAAATTCAGGTTTTTGCGATAATTTGTTTGGCTAGCTGAACATGGTATAATTATCGTATTCCAGTACCTTTGCCTCAAATATGTTCAAAATAACCTAAACAAAAATGTTGATGTTAATATATATAGTTTTAGTAATTTATAATCTAAAAAAAATCAAGTCTTTTTATAGCATGTTAAAACTCGACGGCTGTACGACACAGGTTAAACTGTCTGCTTGTTTCACCAGAACACAACGCACAGTAGTTGAGTTCGCTTCTGCAAGTGGATTTAACTGGTTAGAACTAGATCTGTTGCCTCACGTAACCCTCCCCTCTCTCACTAGTCGGCCATATTCCTTTCTCCCACCAGAACTCGGCCGCCAGTCTACCGCTGTCTGTCATAGTGCCACTAGTGTCACGATTTGTCTCAGTGTCTGATAGTTGTGTCTTGACTTTAATGTGTTATAATTTGTGTTGTACTATTACTTCGTTATGATGCAAGCAATGGAGAGTGAGTCAGAAACTATTCTCACTAGAGCTGTAATTGCCAAGTCTAGACAGGAGTTTTGTTGTCCTATAGTTGGTGAGCCTCGAAGCTTCCTACAGAATAAACTGCCAACTGGTGAGTGTGTTCTTCGGTGCTGTTTAGAAGAGAGGTACAAATTTGTACTAGAGACCAACAACAAGAGGAATGTAAGTTTTTCTAAAGTAGCTTGCACAGTCGCGAAACTAATAATTGATTTGTATGAGAAAGCATCCATTCCCCCTTTGTCTTATAGCAGAATCATAACGCTTATTAATGCGTACTACAGTTCTTACACTACCCTAAGAAAGTCATACAACCGAGATAAGGATAAGGCTTTTTTTAAAACAAGGTTGGAGGAATTTAAACTTAAGGCTAAAAATCTGTTTGACGTTGCTGCTTGTAAATGCCCGATGAAGTGTATCTGTACTTGCAAAAAATCACCAGAAGCATGTCAGTGTGCGATTTCAATTGAATGTTTATGTGAAAAAAATAACAAAATCCCTGTTCTTGAAATGAGATTTTTTTATCTTCAAAGACACTTCAATCTAGGGAAAATTGGAGCTGTTGATAAAATAGTAACAAAAAAACTTACTGCAAAGGCCGAGCGGAAAGCTCGCGATCTTGAGAGACTTGCCAGTAGTAAAAAAGTCGATAAACAAGGAGAGTGTTCAAAACCCCGTTCTGAGTGTAGTTCTGATGAAGAACTAGAGACAATGGAAGATGAAGACTACGAAGGTGAATCCGCTAAAAAGCCTCCCTGGCAGATGAGGATAAAACTTAATGCGACCTCTCTAAACAGTTACAGGTTCGGTGTTTCAGATCGGGCTACAGCTCTTATAGCTTCCAGCGTTCTGCAAGATGTTGGCATGATAAAAGAGTCAGAATCTGCCTTTGTTGTAGATAAAAGTAAAGTCAGAAGGGAGAAGAGCCGTGTCAGTAGTGAGTTAAAAAATGAGTTCACTCCTCCCACAGAAAGCTGGGGTCTGTACTACGACGGAAGAAAAGATGACACGTTGTTTATTGAGAAGTTAAATGCCAAGCAATTCAGAAGAACCTTAAAAGAAGAACATTATTCTCTCATAATGGAGCCTGGTTCAGATTTTATTGGGCACGTATCACCATCATCCAGTTCTTCCGCTGATATAACTCACAGTATAAGTTCTCAGTTGACAGAACTCTCAATGCCACTAGAAAACTTAGAAGTTGTTGGGTGCGATGGTACAGTAACCAACACTGGCTGGAAGAATGGTGTCATCCATCAGCTAGAAAAACATGTAGGGCGCCCTCTTCAATTGAGTGTTTGTTTACTTCATTTCAACGAACTTCCGTTTCGTCATATTTTCCAGCACATTGATGGCCAAACTACAGGGCCTAAGAGTTTTAATGGCCCAATCGGACAGCAGCTGATTTCATGTGAACGACTCCCTGTGGTTGATTATGAACCAATAGACTGTTTTATTCCAGAAATAGACAAAAGCACATTAAGCAAAGATCAACAATATTTGTTGGAAATATCAAGTGCAATAACTCTAGGGTATTGTCCGGAAGACTTAGCCGTTCGGGACCCTGGCCCTTTATCCCATTCCAGATGGTTAACTGCTGCAAATAGAGTACTTAGACTGTACATAGGATCATCAGATCCCTCTGAAAACCTTTCAAGAAGAGATCGTTCATTTCATACTAAAGTCCTACATGCCTGTGTGGTTCTCAGTAAAGAAAAGTAAGTACTTTACAGATGGGCCTAAACATGTATATCAAGCCATACAAACATCGCGATATTTGTCCGAAGAGTTGCGTGAAGTAGTAGACCCAGTCATAGAAAGAAACGCATTCTTTGCACACACTGAAAACTTACTTTTAGCAATGCTTGTTGACGGGCGAGACCACATTCGGGAACTTGCCTACAGAAGAATTTTAAAATCCAGGCAGACCATCCCTAAGAAGAAGACCATACGAAACTTCGTCCCTCCGAAGATTAACTTTCTGGCAGGTGACTACACAGAAATAATACATTGGAGTGAATGTGTGCTGTACCCTCCTCCAATTCTGAGAAATCTTAAAGAAGAAGACATTAGGTCAGTTATTAGTTTAGATTCAAAACCAATGAGAGAAGTAGTAAAGTTTCCTTGTCACACACAGGCAGTTGAAAGGTGTGTGAAACTAGTAACTGAGGCTTCGTCTAAAGTTTGCGGAAAAGAAGCCAGAGACGGATACATCAGGGCCACTCTAAAGTCTCGCTCAGTTATTCCACAGTTTTCAAAAAAATCTGATTTTAAAACGTTATAAACAAGTAAAAAAACACTGAGAATGAGATACAAACTACTTTGTAAATAATTGTATAGTAATGTAGATATGACACACCTTACATTTGGAAGGTTGGTTGGGTAGGGTGTGGGTGGGGCTCAAAGTGCAACCACCTCCACGTGGTGAGTCCTGGGTAGTTTTGTATTACAAAACTAGCGACGTGTTGCACATAAGAATGTTGAAAAAAAATTAAAACAATATATTTAATTAGTTGTATACTTTATTTTCCATTGTTTTGAACCATAAAGAGGCAAACAAACTGGAAAACATTGATTATAAGATGTTCAAATACAACAAAAAAATGATCGCAAAAACCCATATTTTCGCTATTTATCACAAACTTTAAGTACGATGCGCGAACAGAAAACTATATATTTTGGTGCAAACTAAATTTTTTAAGACTTTTTGGACCAATTGTGAGTAAAAGAAAGCTAGAACGAGTTTTTTATATCATGTTAAACGGTTCAAAAAAAATATGGAAAAAATCGAGTTAAAAAATATTTTCTTGCTTAATATGTTTTATTGTTACCAAAGGCAACTTTTCCGCACTAGAACGTTTCTAAAAAAAAAAAAAGTTTTTTGTCGACCCACCCTACTATACAGGTATAATCGAACTAACAAAAACATAATTTCACACATTATTTGTATTAGTAGGTAGTACCTAACTTAAAAGATTTATGAATTTTATAAATTTTAGACGTGAAAAAAATTTTGTATGATAATGACAGTAATGACAGAATGCCTTTGAATTATGGGCGGTTTCGATGTTTAATCGATAGTTGTTGTAAATATTGAATACCTAATTACTAAATTTGTAAAATCTTGATTCATTTTGTATGAATATAATTGCAAAATAATACAGAATTTCACTTTTTGACATAAATTTAATTAATAATAACGTAAATTTTGTACAATATTTTTTATTAATTAAAGTAAATAAATTGTAAGTTAACTCAAATAAATAATGGATTACTGCCATTGACCAGTTACATTCAATCTGAGTTAATTTGATTAATCGCGGCAGGTAAAGTAAAATTCTTCTTTCAGTACAATAAAGTGTTACTTTACTGCCGCAAATTAGGGCAAATGAGTACAATAATAAATGACTTTAATGACGGTTGGCGATAAAGTATTTTTATCTTATTACATCTTATTCGAAATAAGTATCTACATATTCATATTAGAAACCTAGTCGAAAACTTTGTAAGCGTTAAGATGTTTTATTTTTTACATGAAAACGAAGCGTCGCCTGAAAAAACGAGAAGATAAATTTTTTGTCACAAATTGAACGAGGAATTCAAGAAAGATTTTTAGTTTGAAATATTTCGGTGGCGTACCAATTTTATCTTTAAAAAATTTCAGACTATTACCCGTACGCGCGCCAATGGTATATAAAATTCTTAATTGTGTGTCGAAACATGCGCAATAACTATGTCTTAAAATCCACCAAATTTCACTTGCACACCTCAACCGGTTTTAGAGCAATAAATAAATTGTCAGTTTGTAAGAAAAATTTTAACACCCCGTATCTCGTAAACAAATGAAAATCGAATAACAACATAGGAGTTATTTTTGATTATTTTTACGTATATAATACACTCTTAAAATTTGGTGAGTTCCTCCCCACTCACTCTGTATACACGAAATTTTCGATTTACTAAATCTGACTGAATTGAAAATTGGGCCAAATCAAATACCATCTTAAAGGTTAGGAAAAAACGCTGGACGGAAGGGCCGCCCGAGAACTTTATCGTACCGATCTATTATCGTTATCGTACTAGATACTGGCATTCTATAAAAATAACAAAGTTACGCGTTATTTTGATATTTTAGAAACACCTTGTATACTTGAAAATATTTTATGGTTCTACGCATCATTAATTCCTGCATTTGAGAAAATGTTCGGGGACACACTATAGATTATTGCATAAATCAATAGAATATTAGTTATACTTTCATTTCAAATTAGTTCATTTTTCTGAGAAATTAATAGTTTACAATATTTGCATTTTACTGCATAGATTTTAATGGAATTTTGAGAGTAGCCCAAAGCCCAATCTCCTAATTTAAAGTCTATCCTATATACTATATACTATGGCGCTTTTATCATGGGGCGGTTCCCACTACTTCTCGGGGATAGAACATTTTTATTTTCGAATTGCATGGAGCAAAAGGAAGAATTTTAAGAAAATTTAAAAATGCTCTCTATAATTTGATCTTATTTTTTTCACCCGTCCAACTTTTTGAAAGTAGAAATAACACTATATTAAGAGGCATGGCAAAAGAAAAACAATGCATTTAAATTCTGGTGGATGAGGGGTTAAATGTATGTACTTCTCATTTTTCCTTAAAGTACATTAGTCATATATTTTTTGCACCATATCTCGCTTAGTTTGAATGTAACCGACATTTAACGGTGCTCGTTTTAAAGGCCTTTTCAAACGCTACAAAAGCATGAGCACTTTGAACATGCACCAAAAAACAAACTTTTTACTAGGGATGGGGAAAACCTACCGGTTTAAACCTAAAACCGGTTTATTTACTTCACAATAACCGGTTTTACCGGTTATTTTTTGTCCCGGTTATAACCGGTTTTTTCTTTTTAAAGTAAAAACCGGTTATTAGGTTTTTACGGTGATTAGGATTAGGTTAGGTATTATTTTTTATCTCAATCATAATTATTATTCTCAAGTAATTATTCCCAACAAAACCATAATTCAAATTTTATTTTATTTTATAAATACAGAAGCAAAAGAAAGTGCAATCTCACATCAGCCAGAAGCAGTTATTTTTATTATAATATTTCCTTGAAAAGGTATCTATAATCATAATATTTACATAAGAAGTGTCTGTTTGAATTAGATGCAAACATCATCTATTTTTCACACTAAACTCTTAACTCTTGACATTGAAAGTGGTTGAATGACTTTTTCTGATTACCTACCAAAAATAATGCTCTGACTATGCATATCGTATTACTGATTACGAAAACGAATCTCCAAGAATTTCGCTACGTTTTCAAAACGATACACGCCTACAGGAAGTATTAAATGAGTAAAACGTACCTATTCTACAAATATATACAAACGTGTTAAAAGTAATACATGGTACCCATTGAACCCTTTTTAATCTTAATACATGGTAATTTTTTTTAATGGTAGTAAAAATAAAAGATAAATTGCAGTATCCAATTTATTTTTAAGTAAAATATTTATGTTGATATTATTTTTTTTAAATCCCATTTCAAAGAGTCTGGGAAATTTTTTATAAGTTGAAATGGTTGGGGAATTTTTTAAGTTTGGGAGGAGAGGAAAATTGGTGGGCATTTTAGATAATAAATAAATATATTAGTTAATACAATAAAATGGTTTTATTAAAAATTGTGTTTTATTTATATTGATATTGATGTTCTTTCAATAGTACTAATTTTGATCATATTGATATCGAGTCGAATGGAGTATCGCAAACTAAAGTGCATTGTAAATGTAACTTTGTAACCTATTGAATTAAAAAAACCGATAACCGGTTTTACCAAAAACCGGTTTTTTTCGGCCGGTTATAACCGCCAGGTTAAACCGTAAGCAAAAAAAACCGGCATAACCGAAAACCGGTGTTTTGTCAAAAACCGCCATCCCTACTTTTTACCTACCATATCTCTTTTTGTATTATAAATAAGAAATTTACGAAGGAACGAATCTCTTTGTTATTTATAATCTAAAAAAAAAATTATATAGTGTTTTTAGTTTGATCCATAGTTTTTAAGGTATTCACAAAAAACCGTCCGAAAACGTGTCATTTTTAAATGAAAATGGCCAATTTTCAACTACGCATAACTCAAAAAGTACTGAGTTCTCAAAAAAAAGTATAGAAAAGTTTTTGCTTAAAAATAGGTTCTGTAGCCACTTCCATGCTAATTTTGACCAACAAATTTTCCACCCCCTTGAAGGGGTGGGAATTGCCCCAAGATAAAAGCGCCATAGTATATAGGGTAGATTGTGTTTCTTGAGCTATTCCCTACTTACAGTGAAAATACCAAGTACATCGATGTAGTAGGATGGAATTCGGAGCCAAATACCCTCATTGACTGCCCTATAATAATGCTCTGCTATGATCGCGTGAGAGGGGATACACACAAGATTCTAGCAAAATTTCTATTTTCTGTAATTTTTCGAGTTTTTGAGTTACAGCAACGAGTTTTATGTCATTGGAAAGGTAATTTTACATTCTTTCAAAATGTGTAAAAATATACAGGGTGTTTTTAAAAAATTAAGATTTTTTTTCATTTCCGGTTCAACCAGGAGCCATATTGTTGGTAAAATTTATTCAGCTAATAGATAATAAAGTACTATATATGTCTGCCAAATTTCAAATTCTAGTTTCCATTACAGAATAAGTTACGTGCACTCGAATATTTTTTTATAAAAAATTCATAACTCCCCTCCTATGAGGAGTTAAGAAATCTAACTAATGTTATTCAATTTACCGATAAGATATCAAAAATATATCAAAAAATAAACAAATTCATGATAGCCATTTTTGTGAAAATCTTGTTCAAATTTATGTCAAATTTGACCCCTTAAATATGGGCAACCCATAACTTTTTCTGAAAAACGATAATATTCTTGTTATAGCCCCATCTTTAGGCTATATAAATGTTTTTTCAAGATAAATTTATCTTAAACAAGTTTTTAGATTGGTAGGGAAATGTATCGGGTGTGCGGTTAGCCATGCTGGCCGCCATTTTGGATTTGGAAATGTCAAATTCCGTATTTCTATTTACCTATCGATGAGCTAATTTTAAGGTAAATTTCATTCGTATCGGTCAAAATTTTCAAAAATGGGCCCCAAATAACCTTCCTATTTCGGCCCCCCTTTGAGAGGTTTTTTTCAAAAGCTTAGTTTTTCGACAAAATTCTCTTAAACTTACTCATACCGAATTTCATCGAAATCGGTCCAGTAGTTTTTGCTGGGCGGTGGCGACATACGTACGTACGTACATACGTACGTACATACATGCGTACGTACATACGTACGTACATACATGCGTACGTGCGTACTTCCGACATGTTTTTTTATTTGCTTCTTAGACTCAGGGGGACTCAAAACGTCGAAAAAAAAGTGAAATCTGAAAAAAAAATTTTTGCACGATCCTATAACTTTATCTATTTTACTCACACTACGTATGTAGTACGATAAAGTAAAAATCGCCCATCCATATGCCAACTCCCCATTTTGGTCCAAGGGTGCGGATTTTACGGTGTTTCTGACCTGAAAAACTGAAAAATTTAACTTTGAAAATTTTGGTTTTTCGACAATTACTCAAAATTTTAATCTACGATTTGTGCAAATAACCGAGCGTTTGTAGGAGGACTCTGGACGCGACTAACGATGTATACCTCATATCTAAAAAAAAATCGAATTTTTAAGTTATAGGCTTCATAAGTATGACCAAATTTATTTCTTATGGGAAAAACGGTTCTTCAAGCTCAAAAATCCCTGTAATACCTTCAGTTATCATGCTTGAAATGGGATTCATCAGATACTACTTGTCAGTACGTTTCAAACTCATGTTTAATGATCAAAATCGATTAAGCCGTTCAAAAGTTATCGAGCTCCAAACGTATAATCCATTTAACCATTATCGCCGAAATGGTTTATGTAGTTGTAGTGGCTACAATGCTAAGTTTGATCGGGTAATCCGAGTTCGTTTGCCGACCATAATTATTAGGATCGCTGGGATATGAACGCGGATTGTCTTATCACTAATCTGGTGTCGTAACTACTACACACACCGGCAAAATTAACCGAACACCTTAAAAATGGGACATGTTTGATATCTTGAATTTCCTAAACCACTGGTCCGATTTAAGTGATTCTTTTAGTATGTTATAGCCTTATTATTTAAGAATATCGGTGTAATAATATTGTTGCTAGACAGGTAAATAACATTTTATACCGGGTGTACCAATCATACTGTGTTTTTTTCTTAAAGTTTGGAACACCCTGTGGAATATTCTAGCATATGTAAAATATTAAAATTAATACTCGATTGTAGACTTAGGCTTTCTTAACATTTTCCTTTTTGATTAATTTACTTATGTGAGATAATAAAAAAGTTATGTGCGTTATGTAGCTGGAATATTGTATGAGCCACTCATTTTTTACGGCGTTTAGCGGTTTTTACTCTTTTGTACATTATACATAATTAATTATTGAATATAAAAATATTGATTTGAAAATATTAAACAAACTATTTAAGTAAACAAATTAAGATTTTTAAGAACTTGTGTGGCGATATTGTAAAACAATATAACAATTCAGTGATACGCAGACATAAAATTCCAGTTATCCACATATAGTACATATACAGTGTTCAGCACGATATGAAATGGCAAAATAACGCAAAAGATGAAAAACATATTGAGTTGTGAGATAAAAAGGGATGAAACTAGTAGATGTGGAAAACTTAGCAAGAGAAACCTATAAATTTACATTATATTGATTGTTCCCAACCTTTATACTACCAGACGAGTTTGACAACTACCACTGTGACAGTGACAGTTTTAGTTGACATACTCGTCTGATACGTCTAAAGGTGTGAAATAATCAATAGAATGTAAATTTATAGGTTTCTGTCGTTAAATTTTCAACCTCTACTAGTTTCATCTCTTTTTATCTCACAACTTAATATTATGCTTTTCATCTTTTGCCTTATTGTGTCGGTTATTAGTACGCTTATCACTGTATAATATGTGAGATACGCTATAAGAAGTAGTTACTTCTGTCGCCATGCCCCTTATTTATTGGCTTTTCGTTTTTGAAATCTATATCCATATATTATAATAAAAATAAATTACTGAAACTTAATTAGTTAGGAAAAATTAGTGGAAGCCTGGAAAAATTAGAGGGAATACGTTGACGGACAGAACGTCTATAGGCGTCTAATCTCCATTGATGTAATGTGACACAACGTCTATAGTCATTTTTAAAATAACGAGCTGTGGCAAAAAATTGGTGTCATATGCATATTAAATGTATTAAACAATAATTGTAGTCGTCCACATGTTTACAATAAGTGTTAAAATATCATTGTTTCCATAAACTAAGACATTTAGCAATTTCCCTATTCTACTTTGCAAAATACATAAATATATTGTCACATTTTTTTACACTTTTGACTCAATGTCCGTCAACGTGTTAAAAAAAATTTGATGGAATCAGAAAAAGTTGGATGGTGTCAGAAAAAATTGGATGGTGCCAGAAATTCTAGGAAGTGAGAAAAGTGGCGAGAGTAAAAAAAATCGGAGGGAGATACGATAAAATGGAAGGAAGCCAGAAAAAATTGAGTTTAGTGATTGTAGAGGGCAAATGAGTATATCCTCTATCGCTATCGCATGACGACGGACAAAATCACTTGATTTATACAGTGATGAGCGCGCTAATAACCGGCAAAATAGCACAAAAGATGGAAAACGTATTAAGTTGTGAGATAAAATGAAATGAAACTAGTCGAGCTGCTGCACAAAGACCAACTTCTTCCATAATGGAAGAAGTTCGAAAATATGAAAAGGAACTCAGTACAGTCTACTGGAAAAATGTTCCAGGCCAAAGAGAGGCAAAAAGGTTATTACGACCCTCTGCCCGCTACGCGAAATTACTCTTAGGGCTTCAGAAATCTGATCTCAGAGTAATCACAGGAATTCTCACTGGACACTGCTCACTCAGATACCATCTCTGTAAAATGGGCATACTGGACAGTGGGACATGTAGATTCTGCGATGAGGCAGATGAGACGTCAGAACATATTATCTGCAATTGCAGAGTAATTGTTCGGCAACGCCATAAATATCTGGAACAGGTATTCCTTTATCCTGACCAGATTACAAACCTAGCTCCAAAACGGATAATGGACTTTCTTAGAATCCTAGACCTTTTGGACTAAAATATAGATGTAGGGTATACACAAAAGATCTTATAGGTCGCAGTGTAGTAAGGTCAACTGGGCCAATCGACCCCTTTTACAATCTACAATCTACAATCTACAACTAGTCGAGCTAGCAAATTTAGCGATAGTAACCTTTTTATTTACATTATATTGATTGTTTCCCAGCTTTACACGTATCAGAGGAGTACGTCAACTAAAACTGTCACTGTGACAGTGGTATTTGCCAAACTCGTCCTATACGTCTAAAGGTGGGAAATAATCAATATGATGTAAATTAATAGGTTAATATCGCTAAATTTCCCAGCTCGACTAGTTTTATTTCTTTTTATCTCAAAACTTAATACGTCTTCCATCTTTTATGCTATTCTGCCGGTTATTAGTGTGCTCATCACTGTATATATAAACATCTATTTTTTCTACAAATTTATAACATTTAAAGGGTATTCACGCATATTTTTAGTAGCTCAATCATGTACACCAGTTAGCAGCAGTGATGAAGATATTTTTATTCGAAAACCTTTTCTGATATAGCCCGGAAGAATAAAATATAAAGAATAAGTACAAAATATACGCTAGTAACAACGGTACAACGGAAAATAAAGAAAGTAAACATTATAATAAGATAAGAATAAGAGAATAGAGCAATAATACATATTAGAAAATAAGAAAAAATATCAACTAGAAGCTGATAAATAAATGGAAAGAATATACCTACGGACTAAAACAAAGTTGGATCTTTGAAGGTAAATGAGAAAAATAAACTATTGTAGACAAGTCAATTTTGAAAATGCTTTTGAAAATGTTTGCCATAACAAAATGCTAGAAATATTGAAAACAGCTGGATTGAACGATAAAGGTTTACGAATAAAATTTTACAAAACTATACTGGCATCAAGTGGCCAGAATAAAATTTGAACAAGAACTGTCGGATGAAATAAATATAAACAAAGTGAGACAAAGCTATACCTATATTATCGCAACAAGCCAATGGCTGAAACAACGTGTTACCCCCCACAAAACTTACTGCCAGTAATGTGTTTTTATATTACTTACTGCCAGTAAGTAATATAAAAACACATGCGCTGTTGTTGTTCACTTCATAAACAGAGGTCACCAGTTTAACTTGACTATACCAATTTTAAAACCTTACAAACAGTAAGTAACTAAAAAACAGGCTATTTCTCGAAATGTGTTACACAACAAAAACAAAAAATATATTAAAATTATAAAGCAGGTACGAACCAACTTAGGAATATATACTGCAATACTCTTCTTCTTTGGTACTGCACTTGTACCAATCTCTTAAATTCTTCAACCATGAATGTTTTCTGCAATATTCTGCAACCCATTTAAAAAAAAAACTTATCCACCATTTAACAAATAAAACTTATTTTATCTATACAAAGAAACTGGTCATTATGATGTACATTTTATATAATTTTATGTGTATTTTAATTTGTATCATTTTGTATGACCAATGTTTGCCTTGTTTATTATTTGTCAACAATTCCACTATTGTAAGTACATAGATATATATGCGATTTTATTCTTATGTTGAAGTCAACATAGTGTCAACATCAAGTCAACAGTGACTTCTGATGAAGTCAACAAGCAGTTGACGAAATATTAAGTGACAAAAAAATAGAGTTGTTTTAATTCCTGACCGACAGAACCCGAAACATACCAAGATTTTATTTAAATAATATACAGTCGATACTATATCTTAATTTTTTTAGACAACTGGGAGAATATGATTCATGTGTAAATGATTCTCGTCCATCAACCTGCAAGGATGTTACAATAAATACCATTTCCAAGTCACAAGTAATTTCATCAATTAGGAGAAACATATGTGATGTGTCATTGTAATGAAATAACATTAAAATTATTGCATAGTTGGGGATATTTGAGTTTACTACTAAATTAAATGTTAACATATTCATATATTGTTTTATTTTTTAGTTTACCCCTTTTTTAAAATTATATACATATTAATATATTATGTACAAAGAAGTTTGGTAATATTGACTGACAATATGTAGATTTTAATTTTTTATTGAGGTTGCAGTCATTTTTTTAAAGAACAGGGTGAGAGGAACTCATGTTATAATCAAGCTTTCGCAAAATGTATTTGCTTCGTGAGGATTAGCAAAAATTAGTATACAGTTATTAATAAATACAATCAAATGAAAACACATTGCATAAAAAATAATAATACAAAAACTTACAACGTGAGGTTAGTTCCGTAATATATATTATATAATATTTATTTTTGCATTTGTTCCCACAATAGACGGCATTATTTTTATTACACATACGTTAATAAAGTTAAGTTCGATAATCACTTCGAATCGAATATTAGTAACGCAAGAATTATCCTGTTAGATTGCCTCTTTTCCTCTTTACTATCGCCAGCCAGTCAGGCTTTTGGTGGACGATGGTCGTACGTTACCGCTATATCACTACAGCGGCATCAGAAGCCGCTAGAAGGCAACCCAAGGGTCGTCTGATTTCAATTACTAATTGGACAGCCAACTCTTCGGCGCATAGGTGGAGTATACTCTAATATAGAAAGGCTATAACGATATACAAAATATTAAAATTATACGTTTTTCCTTTGATTTATTCTTTTAATATCACAATCAATTGATTATTGAAATATATAAACATCGGAATGAGAAGTAATCTCTTATACTCTGGGCTAATTAGCAAAATACAAGGCAAAGTTATTTACCAGCAATTTTATTGCTGGAATCGAATCTTATTATTGTATGTATTAATAATATAGATATGCAAAGTCCGCAGATAGTGTGCTACTTTTTTTATAAACAAAATGGCGCCCGAAAATCGTGTTTTTTTCAATTTTTGCTCTATAACTCCAAAGATTTTAACTTTAGACCAAAAACACCCAAATAAAAATTCACCGCAATTAAATTCTGTATAGAGACGTGTTTCTTCCGATTAACTTCGACGAAAACTTTCCCCGGAAAAAGCGGGTTTATCCAACAAAATCTTTAATTTTCAACTAAACTTTTAGATAAGTAGTTGTTAATCAATAATTAAATAACTTGTCAACGTAAAAGCCCTTTCCGTATGTATTATAATTACAGAAGTCTATGGAAATTTAATGAACAGTTTAGCAACAATCAAAATATAAATTAAAAATTTACGGTCACTATAATAACGACAATATTTACGATGCAGAAAAATAACTATGATTTTTTCATAAAAAGATACTATCCCTATCTAATGTACTGTACAGAATTGAAATTGGACTATTTAAGCGGCCTCAGGAATATTTTAAAATTATAAACAATTTTTTGGTTTAAAAACAAATAGAATATCTCGGGAGATCTTAAACTAAATTAAATTGTGAAAACGGTAATCGAAAGATAGCGGCAGGGCGCTTCTTCTAAAAGAAAAAACGTTTAATTATGACGAGAGGTTCCTGAGATACAACCGGTCAAACTTGACCGGAATTTACGGCAAAGATATAAACAATAGGATCATAATTTTCAAACCATCACCTTTTTAATTTTATCCTCTTTCTCCACACCAATTTTCATATCTTTAAAATCCTCATAACATATATTATTATAATAAAAACTATCGATAATACGTGTGAAAATTGACAAAAATAGCAAAATTCCAATCAAAAATTAGGTTGGAGAAAATGTAACTCTCAAAGTTCAAAATCGGTATACGTTAACAAAATGCATTTTCTCGGCTTCCCATGGAGCAATTTCCTTCATTCTTTTTTTGTTCCCTGATAACTCGAGTAGATCCATCGAACTAACGCATTATTAAATGTCAAATTTGCTTTTGTTTTGTTATAATAGATTAATTTATTTATAAGAACAGAAAATTATATATTTTTTCCAGTTGTAGGCTTTTTTTAGATAAACTTACTACATGTGTACCTTTTAAAGATAAAAACATAAATATTCTCATTTGAAAGCTGTATAATTAATTAAACAATTTTTATTTAAGAAAATTAAAATATTGTGTTATAATAAATAAATTCATTTATTATAACAAAACAAAAGCAAGATTGACATTTAATAATGCATTAGTTCGATGGCTCTACTCGAGTTACTTGGGAACAAACAAAGAATGAAGGAAATTGCTCCATGGGAAGCCGAGAAAATGCATTTTGTTAACGTATACCGATTTTGAATTTGAGGGTTACATTTTCTCCAACCTAATTTTTGATTGGAATTTTGCTATTTTTGGCAATTTTCACACGTATTATCGATAGTTTTTATTATAATAATATATGTTATGAGGACTCTAAAAATATGAAAATTGGTGTGGAGAAAGAGGACAAAAATAAAAAGGTGATGGTTTAAAAATTATGATCCTATTGTTTATATCTTTGCCGTAAATTTCGGTCAATTTTGACCGGTTGTATCTCATGAGCCACTCGTCATAATTAAACGTTTTTTCTTTTAAAAGAAGCATCCTTCCGCTGTATTTCGATTAACGTTTTCACAATTTAATTTAGTTTAATATTTCCTGATATGCTCTATTTGTTTATAAGCCAAAAAATTGTTTATAATTTTAAAATATTCCCGAGGCCGCTTAAATAGTGCAATTTCAATTCTGTTAAGTAAATTAGATAGGTCTATTATATTTTTATGAGAAAATCATACCCATTCTTATGCATCATAATTATTGTCGTTATTATAGCGACCGTAATTTTTTAATTAACATTTCAATTGTTGCTAAACTGTTCATTCAATTTCTATCGGCTTCTGGAATTATAATACATACGGAAAGGGCTTTTACTTTGCCAAGTTATTTAATTATTGATTATCAACTACTTATCTAAAAGTTTAGTTGAAAATTAACGATTTTGTTGGAAAAACCCACTTTTTCCGGGGAAAGTTTTCGTCGAAGTAAATTGGAAAAAACACGTTTCTATGCAGAATTTAATTGCGGTGAATTTTTATTTGGGTGTTTTTGGTCTAAAGTTAAAATCTTTGTAGTTATAGAGCAAAAATTGAAAAAAACACGATTTTCGGGCGCCATTTTGTTTATAAAAAAAGTAGCACACTATCTGCGGACTTTGCATATCTATATTATTAATATATACAATCATAAGATTCGATTCCAGCAATAAAATTGCTGGTAAATAACTTTTCCCAAAAATGGCCTATTCTCCGATAATCTGACCAGACTATTAATACAATAGTCAAAAAGAAATCAATTCTGAAGAGAAAACAAAGAAAGAGCAATAGAAGGCAGGATTTTATAGTATCTTCTAATGTATTATAATTAATACAGTGCTCAATAATTATTGATAAGGATCACCTTAAAAATTGGTAATTTTTAATGTCTCGAATTTCCTAAACCTGTTGTTCGATTTATGTGATTTATTTCACATGTTATAACCTTATTATTCATTAATATCGCTGTAATAATATTGTTGCTATACAGGTAATATATCATTGTATAAGAAGTGTACCAATAAAACTGTTATTTTTTCTCAAAGTTCACCACAAGCTGTGATATATTCTAGCATTTATAAAATACTGAAATTAAAACCCAACTGTAGCCTCATGTTTTCTTAACAACATGTTTTTTGATTCATTCGCGTATGTTTGATAATAAAAAAGTTAGGTACTTTAACAACTAGCCTTGTTTTTCATCAATACAGGGTGTTTTTAAATAAGTATGGCAATCTTTGAGGTAATTTTACATCAAAAATCATATTAGGATTATATTACCCGTATTCGCGCCAAGGGTAAATATTAAATTCCTAATTGTATATCAAAAACTGCGCAATACCTACATATTTTAATAACACTTTCTTATATTGTGTCCTATAAATAATAAAAATGTGGTATTATAAAAAGTTATTTGCTATAAAAGTGTAATTATCTGCCATTTCGATCTCGTCGGAACGTAGAATCTGAATGAAACTTAACGTGTTTGATAGGAGAAGCTACTCACTGCGACGTTGGCCGATATCATATCGAGCTTCCCACTGCACTACGATATAATATTATAAAACCTTGAGTTTGTTTTCAATCTGACGTGGGCCTACGTCGGATCGGATCGGATCGGGATAAATACGGATCCACTGTAGGTGCAGCCTAAACTACGGGAGGAAAAATCTTACCGAGTAGTTTTAAGAAATTTACACCACAGCATAGATGAAACTGAAATCATATCCTCACTAAAACAAAAAGGTTATGATGTAAGGCAAATGATAAGTGTTTTAAATAGGCAAACAAAAGCACCAAAGGACATATTTTTATGGACCTATAAATAAAAGAAGTTAACGGGGACATACATCAAACAAATGGACTATTAAATGCAGCAGATCGATTTAAACAACCCCACAGAACACGATCTGTCATCCAATGTGAACGTTGCCAAATCTACGGACATTCGAGAAATTAGTGTACACTACAATATAGATGAGTAAAATGTGCGCAAAATCATGATTATCCTACTTGTAAAAACAAAGGTTGATAAAGACTGAGCAAAATGTGCATTATGTGGTGGACTTTACCCAGCAAATTTCAAGGGATGCCAAGTCTACCAGGACATCTTAAATAAAAATACCCCACAAGAAATGGTACACCACAAACACAGAAAGTTTATCAACAAAGAGTACGAACAAATGAAGGATGCCTCAAATGAGGCATACAGTATAGAATATTTGCCACAAACATCAGGTACTTACGCCAACACCAACGCCACCAAAAAACGGGACCTATGGCAAGATCGGTTTCTAAACAACAAAATGCAACAGACCAGAGTTAAACACCATCTCCTTAATAAAGTAGAAAAAAATTACATGCAGGTAACCAGAGTAGTAATAGAGGATTGGAATGGACCAATTACAATAACAGCGATGATAACTCCAATAACTCCACCATTGATCAGAACCCAAAATGGAAGCCACTACCCTCCTAGTATAAGAGAGAAGATTAAGCAAAAATGCCACTTAAGGAAGATCTGGTAAATCACAAGATAGAAAAAACTATAGCAGGGCAGACAAAAATTGAAAGGACTACCTATAAAGCATTAAAAATCAGAGCTTACAAAGCCATATCGAAAACGTCAACAGAAAATACAAATTACAGCTTATGGAAAGCAACTGAAAAATTAAAGCAAGCCAAAGAACATATCCCACCTATAAGGAAACCTGATAGACGACGATGGGCAAAAACAAATAAGGAAAGCAGATATTTTCACTTCACATCTTGAAAAATTTTAAAATCTCTCTCAAAACCAGAAGACAAAAATGATAAAATCATAGCGTTAATTGATGCAAAAACCATCAGATGAACAGATACAACATACAACACCAAATGAAATACAATGTATTATAGAAACAGAGCTAGACCCTAAACAAGCTCCAGCACACGACCTAATTACTGGAAAAACTATGAAACAACTAATGCGAAAATGGATACTTCTATTAACCTACCTTACGAACGCCGTCATAAGACTTAAATATTTTTCAGCGCAATGAAAGGTAACGCCAATAATGCTAATCCTTAAACCTGGTAAACATCAACACGAACAACTTTTTACCGACCAATATGTCTACTGCCTCTCATGTCGAAAATTATAGAAAAATTGCTAGCTAAGAGACTAATGAAAATTATTGCAGAAAAAGTACTTCTACCGATACGCCAATTTGGATTTAGAGCAAAACATTCAAAAACTGAACAGACCGATCGACTGGTAGAATTAATCCAAGACAGTTCTGGAGAGTAAGCAAATTGCTCAACTACACTCTTCGATGCCAGGCAAGCTATTGGCAAGGTATGGCATCAGAGACTACTATTTAAACTAAGAAAGGACCTACACCAAAATATGTATGACATACTATAATTTTATTACTCATACCTAAAAGAAAAGATATGTACATCTATTTAGATAGTAAATTTTACAGTTAAAATATGAAGATAAAAAAACCGGTCTACATCTCATAAAGGCAGGCTATCTTCAAGGTAGCGTTCTCAGGCCGATCATTTACCTACTATTTACCTCCGATTTGCCTACTAGCAATAAAGTACATGCAGCCACATTTGCAGACGATATTGCAAAAAAGGCGATATATTCAGATCCCGTCGTTGTAGCAGACATTCTCCAAGAAAATATAAATAAATTCCAGAAATCGACTAAGAAGTAGAAGTTAAAACTTAATGAACATAAAGCAAACCACACAGTATACACTAAATGCTATACAGGGTGTCCAGAAACTCTACCGACAAACGAAGACAGGGCATTTCTCAGATAATTTTAAGACAATTTTAAGACTTTGAAGATGGCGAATTGTAATCAGTTTTTCTTAAATACCTCCAGAACGATTCTATTTAGAAAAAACAAAAATTGGTACCCATATTTATCTTCCAGAAGTTAATCGATTCCATCCATTGCTAATTTCTAGTATCGGTCATAGGCGCCCCTTGGGTATGGCAACGGTGATTTTATCGCATAACATTTTTGTCTTTAACTTTTAAGCATTTTTGACACTGGATTATTAAAATGTTAGGTATTCTAGTATTAAAAGATACTCTTTCTTTAACCTTTAACTACACGCGCTGGCGTACTTTGTACGCCAGATATAAGTATTCTAGTGGAAATATATTTAAAAATGTAATTTTTGACCCATCACTGGAATGTGCTTTACAATTTGGTTTTAGTTTCGTTATAATCGGCGTTCTGGAAAGATCGTAATTTATATTTTATTATTTGTTGTTTCCGGTGGTGGACAATATACCCCAGGATTATATTACTATAAGTCGTAATATAAGTACATATTTTAATTGTTTTTTAGTCATTATGGCAAAAAATATATTTTTCTTTGTAAACAATATTTTTCTCCTGTAAAAAATCACATTTAAAAAAATTTTTTATTAGTAATTTTATTTATCATGGAATCCAGTTATTCCATGATTCCAGTTATAAATCCCAATTGGCTTACTGAAAAGGAACTCCAAGTATTCACTGATGCCGAATAAGGTTTATAACAAACAACTAAGTGTATTTTTTCAAAAAAAAAAATTAAACAAATCCGCTGTTTTTAAGTGTATTTCCTTGTGGCGTACAAAGTACTTAAGTTAAGTCGGTAGGACACACCGTTTTGTAGAAAAATCGATTTGAAAATTTTTGGTTTTTTGAATTTGCAAAAAAAGAAAATCAAATTTTTTTCAAAAATAAACGGTGTATTTTACCAACTTAAAGCAAGAGTAACTTCTAGTACTAGAAAACCTCATAATTTAATAATGTAAAGTCAAAAATGCTTCAAAATTAAAGACAAAAAAGTTATACCATAAAATATACCGTTGACCTACCCAAAACGGGCGCATATGACCGGTACAAGAAATACGCAATTAATAAAATCGATTCATCTCTGAAATATAAATAAACGTACCAGTTTACGTTTATATAAATAGTCCTTTTTTTAATTTATTTTTGAAAAGCCAAAAAACAAAAAAATTTCAAATCGGTTTTTTTAGAAAACGGTGTACTCTACCGACTTAACCTTCGGATGACCGAGCGGGGGAAATTGTGACCCCACCGTATGTTTTTCTTTAATAAATTCAAAAGTATTTTTAATTTTTAACTCATTATTTTTTTTATTTGACTTTAATATCATTCCAGATATCCTCATATTTTGAAATAAAAAAAAATTCCTTATATTTTACGAATAAAAAATATATTCTGAAGTTGATGTTTAGTAAAATAGCGTCTATTATGTGTAATTACAAGTAGTTTTACGCTATTGACGTCGACTTTGCAAAGTAACAAGACACTTACTGAACATACACACTACACATGATACTAATACTCATGTTGTGACTGGATGAATGACAAACTCCATGCCAAAAAAAAATTAAAAATTAAAAAAAAACTTTATTTTTTTGTTAATTTTCATTTTTGACATTTTTGACCTGGGGTCATTTTCCCCCCCTTGGGCATCCGTGTAACAAAAAAAAGGTTGGTCATCGGAAGGTTAAAGCAAGAGTATCTTTTATTACTAAAACAGCTCATAATTTAATAATTCAGAGTCAGAAATACTTATGTACATAAAGTTAGCGAATCACTTCTCGCAAATATTATGGCAAGCACAATGGGAATTTGCCGCTTTTTTGTCGTTAATTAGTTGTGAAAAAATTAATTTTGCCGCTCTTTTATTTTTCTTAAGATTCAATGTTTCGCCAACTTCATATGAAGTTAGCGAATCACAACAGTAAAAAATGTTTCAAATTCAAATCGAGTTGGTGCTGAATTTGCCGCTTTTTTGCCGTTAATTAGTTGTGAAAAAATTAATTTTGCCGCTCTTTTATTTTTCGTATGATTCGATGTTTCGCTAACTTCATATGAAGTTAGCGAATCACAACAGCAAAAAATGTTTCAAATTCAAATCGAGTTGGTGCTGAATTTGCCGCTTTTTGCCGTTAATTAGTTGTGAAAAAATTAATTTTGCCGCTCTTTTATTTTTCTTTATATTCGATGTTTCTCTAATTTCATAAAGGGTGGGGAATTGGTGTGAAGAAGTCTAATTACTCGTTTATCGTAGGAGATACGAAAAAAAGTTATTTAGTTAAAAGTTGGTGCCTAATCAGGACTATAATCTGAAAATATTTTCAAATATACAGGACCATCCGTATTGACAGAGTGACACAAAGTTATGTTTTTTTAAATAGAACACCCTATATATTTTTACATTTTTGGATTATCCTGTACGTCTACTTTCCTAAAATATAGGCTTTTGTAGTAATATACGAAGTAGTTTAAAAGATAATTACGTTTTTTGTTAATTTCGTAGCAATATTCACACCCTGTAGAACTTTTGTGTAACTTGACATAAAAATTTCTATTTATATTGAAAATATTTTTAATATAGTCTACTATTGTTAAACATTATTAATATAGAGAAACGTTTAGTTTTAATATACAAGGTTGGTCAAAACTAGGAATGAGTATTTTTTGAGCTTTATTAAACGGATTTTAGTATAGTATTTTGGTATTTTGAACCAACAAATTTGTGATAATTATAGAGGAATAATACTACTAAGCACAACATATAAAATATTGACTTCAATAATAAGAAAAAGATTGTCAAAGATCACGAAGAAGAGAGTGTAACTTGTGAAGAGAGAAGTAACTTTAGAATATGTACTACGAAATATAAACAAAGGAAACCTAAGAACAAGAGGTGGACAAATAATCGCCTACGCAGACGACATTGTTATTATTGCAAAGCATAGAAACATAATGAAAGAAGTGCTAAAAGAAATAAAAGGGAAAGTGGAGACAATGGGACTCAGATTAATTGAAGAAAAGACAAAAATATTAAGACTAGGGAAAACAACAATAAAAGGAAACACCAAAATAGGAAATTCAGAGTTTGAAGATGTAGAACATTTCAAATACCTAGGAGTGACAGTAAGCAAAACGGGTGAAATAATACAGAAATAAAAGGAAAAATATTGGCAGCGAATAAAGCTTATTTTGCAAATAAAACACTACTTAAAAGCAAAATACTGTCTATTAAAACCAAGATAAGAATGTATAACACCATAATTAGACCAATATTATTATACGCAGCGGAAACGATGACGATGACTAAAAAAGATGAAAAGTTAAGAATAGTGGAGAGAAAGATCATGAGAACCATACTGGGACCAATCAGAACAGAGCAAAATGAATATAGAAGCCGAACAAATGCAGATGTTAAGAAAGTACTAAAAGAAGATATCGTGACCAAAATAAAGCAATGCAGAGTTAGATAGTTAGGTCACATCTGGCGGGCAGGAGGTGAAGCAGTGACATATACTATGATAGAATGGAATCCAGTAGGAAGAAAGAAAAGAGGAAGACCAAGATCGAAATGGTTGCAAGAAGTCGAAGAAGACTTTTGCCGCTCTTTTATTTTTTTTAATATTCGATGTTTCGCTAACTTCATATGAAGTTAGCGAATCACAACAGCAAAAAACGTTTCAAATTCAAATCGAGTTGGTGCTGAATTTGCCTCTTTTTGCCGTTAATTAGTTGTGAAAAAATTAATTTTTCCGCGTTTTTATTATTTTTTTAATATTAGGTGTTTCGCTTATTTCATACAGGGTGGGGAATTAGTGCGAAGAAGTCCAATTACTCATGTATCGTAAGAGATACGAAAAATGTTATTGGGTAAAAGTTGGTCCCCAGACAGGACCATAATTTAAAAATAATTTGAAATATACAGGGCTATCCGTATTGACAGGATTCCACAACCTTATGCTTTTTTAATAGAACACCCTGAAAATTTTTACATTTTTGAATTCTCTTTTCCTAATATATAGGCTTTTGTAGTAATATATGAAGTAGTTTAAAAGATAATTAAGTGCGTTTTTTTTTAAATTTCGTAGCAATATTCACACCCTGTAGAATTGTAATAATTTGACATAAAAATGTTTATTTATGTTCAAACGATTTTAATATATTCTACTATTGTTAAACATTATTAATATAGAGAAACGTTTAGTTTTAGTATACAGGGTTGGTCCAAAGTAGGAATGAGTATTTTTTGAGTTTTCTTAAATAATACTTTTTTATTTCTTAAGCATTCCCTATACCCTATAAGACATTACCTAAGTTTAAAATGCGAAAATGTATTGTTTAATTTTTGTGTGTTATCTACTTGTCGATTGATTAGCGAATGGTGTTCAAATTTCTTTATATCAGGTCATCAGGTGTCTTGCAGTGAAATAATATATTTTGCGATAACAACGCGAGACATTCATTATGTGTTGTATTATAAATACCGGCTGAATTGCATTTTCAAATAAAGAACCTTTTTATTCATTGTGTTTCCTACTGTTCTACTGAAACAGTAGAACTATTGTTTGGTAGTTAGTCACAATAATTTTATTGTATCTATGTTTTTGTATAATTTAATATACACGGGGAAACAAAGAAGCACAGATGTTGACATTTTAACGGTTAATGTGAGAGACCGACAATAATTATTGGTGTATGTTTGTCGTTTCGATTTACACTCCGGAAATCGTTCACAAAAAAGATTATTCTACAAATTCTGGAAACATTTTATAACCCTTAAACAAATCAGGTCATAAAATCTTCACAGTACCTATTTTTAGAATAAGGTTTTTTGAGAACAATTTCCGCAGTGGAAATCAAAACGTCATCTATTAGATATTTAAATATCTATTTTTATTACACCAATAATTACGGATCAATCTCATTTAAACATAATATACATAAACATATACAGTGAGAACATTTGAGTTGGAATAAATTCATTATTTCGAGAATGGGCGAATTTGTAGAGAAATCCTGAGACAGGTCGATTTTTATTTTTAAATTATGACTTTTTTGCATATACAGCGTGTCTACTTGAGTTGGAAACATATGGGAAACTTTTTTATTATTAATTTTACGAAAAAAAGTTATTCTTTATAAAAAGTTCTGCATGCCCCAAAACCTAAGATTCAATTATCAGATATCAAATTTTCTCAATATTATACGAGGTATGTCAAAAAATATGAATTTCGGCTAAGGGTAAAGTACCTTTATTTCTCTCAATATCGAAAATTCTTATGATAAAAAGTTGT
The DNA here is from genome assembly GCF_917563875.1 of Diabrotica virgifera virgifera. Taxonomy (NCBI): domain Eukaryota; kingdom Metazoa; phylum Arthropoda; class Insecta; order Coleoptera; family Chrysomelidae; genus Diabrotica; species Diabrotica virgifera. The sequence continues at coordinate 153,642,235 of NC_065446.1, read as the reverse complement.
TTGGAATTAAAAACTAAGATGAAATATGCAGTTACATGCTTCTTATTGAAAAAAAAATATTTTTCTCAAATTTATGGATACCCAACATCGTTTTTAATTATTACAAATATCATAACTCGTTTATTATTCATTTTACGAAAAAAAGTTATTCTTCATAAAAAACTTTGCATGGTCTAAAATCTAAGACACAACCATGATATATCAACTTTTATTAATTTTATATGAGGTGTGTCAAAAAATATGAAATTCGCTCAATATTATAGCACCTTTATATTTCACAGTATTTCAATTAGAAGGATGTAATTGCATATTGACACATAGTTTTTATTTCTATTCTAAACAACTTTTTTAATAACCGTTTTCAATATTGTGAAAAATAAAGGTACTTTACTCTTGAGTGAAATTTATATTTTTTGACTTAACTCGTATAAAATTAATAAAATGTCATATCTGTTGGTTGAATCTTCGGTCTTAGGACATACAGAGATTTTTATAAAGAATACCTTTTTTTCGTAAAAGTAATAATAAAAGAGTTATCGTATGTGTAATGAATAAAAACGAAGTTAGTATCAATAAATTTGAGAAAAATTTGGAAAATATTTTTTTCCAATTAGAAGCATGTAATTACATATTTGAGCTTGGTTTTTATTTCCAAACAACTTTTCATAATAAGAATTTTCGATATTGAGAGAAATAAAGGTACTTTACCCTTAGCCGAAATTCATATTTTTTGACATACATACCTCGTATAATATTGAGAAAATTTGATATCTGATAATTGAATCTTAGGTTTTGGGGCATGCAAAAACTTTTTATAAAGAATAACTTTTTTTCGTAAAATTAATAATAAAAAAGTTTCCCATATGTTTCCAACTCAAGTAGACACGCTGTATATTATACTAGTGGCGTCATCCATCTGGGCATGATGGCGTAATCGATGATTTTTTTAAATATGAGTTGGGGTTGTGTGATAGCTCATTTGAAAGGTTATTTAATTTTCTATTCAGTAGTATAAACATTAAAATAATTATTTATACAGGGTGTACAAATTTTTTTATTATTAAAATTATTTGCACATAAAGAAGAATGTAAGCAATTTAGTTAATTCAAAATACATTTTACTGCTGTCATAAAAACAGTTTATATTGTTTATTTCAGAAATAAACATTGCTTCTCGCTTAAATTCAATGTTCAAACTGCTAAGAGACAGGTGCGTGTCAGTTTTAACGTTGAATTTAAGCGAAAAACAATGCTTATTTGTCAAATAATCATTTCATTCTGTTTTCTGACAGAATTCAAATGTATTTTGAAATAAATGAATTACGTACATTCTCCTTTTTGTCTCAATTAATTTAATTCAAAAAAAAAAAATTGGACACCCTGTTTAAATATTTATGTTAACGTTTATATTACTGAATAGAGAATTAAATAACCTTTCGAATGAGCTATCGCACGAATCCTACTCTCATTTAAAAAAAATCATCCATTACGTAATCACGCCCAGATGTATGACGTCACTAGTGTGATGTAATATATGCTAAAAGTCATAATTTCAAATTAAAATTCGACCTGTCACAGGATTTCCCTCCAAATTGGCTCTTTCTCGAGATAATGAACTTATTCCAACTCAAACGTCCTTACTGTATAAAATACTTGAAATAAAATATAAAAGGAGGGGGTAAATATATGAATCTATATTTTATAATAATATTATATATATATATATATATATATATATATATATATATATATATATATATATATATATATATATATATATATATATATTTTTGGTCAAATAAATAATGTCACTGATTTCTTAGATCACACTTTACCTGCATCTTTGTTAGATAGGTTTGAGACCTCTTTACACAAGAAATTTAATTTCGTTTATAAAAAAACTATTTTACATCTTCAGAGTAAGCTTGATAAATTGGGTGCACCAGACTTCCACAAAATTCCATTTAATCCTAATTGGATAAAGAATCTTTCTAATGTGGATGTTCCTCAAAATATTCTAAAGCTATTATCTTTGGGCCCTAAATTTGGTCTGGAACCTACCTTCAAAGATTATTCAATCAGTAGGACCCTTGCAGATGTAGAAAATATATTGTCTCATGCAGACAATGCTGACCTTCTTTCCCTAAGGTCATCTTCTAATAACATTCTGTTGAATTATACCAACCGCCCTAGGCAATCCACATCTGAAATTGATAAGATTTATAGGGAAACGGTATCGTTTTTAAAAACCCACCCTAATCTTCTCGTTCTCACCAGTGACAAAGGCAATGCCACTGTTCTTATGGATAAAGATCAATATATCAGCCTCAGTCAATCATTGTTAGATGACGTTAGGTACTACCAACCTCTTACTTCAAACCCCTGTTCAAAATTTTCTAACAAAATTAATAAATTCATTACTCACTTAAAAAATATTAAGATCATAGATCAAACTTTAGCTAAGTCATTACATAATTATGATGGTTATGCTCCAAGATTTTATTGTCTGCCCAAAATTCACAAGCCCACATTGAGCATGAGGCCTATTGTTTCCTCAATTAATTCACCTAACATACATATTGCAAAATTTTTGACTGATATCTTGTCAAAATCTTATAATTACAATAATGATTACAACATTGTTGACTCTTTTCAATTTAGTGAATTTATTAATGACTTTAAGCTACCACATGGTTATATTTTGGTGAGTTTTGATGTAGTTTCACTTTTTACTAACCTTCCCCTAGCTAGTGTCCTTACTTCACTAAGAAATCATTGGAATATTATCCAACCTAATTCTCCAGTTTCCTGGGAAGTGTTTGCAGAATTGCTCCAATTAGTGTTTGACACTAATTTTTTGGTCTTCAACGACAAATTTTATTTACAAATTTTTGGGACACCAATGGGTTCCTCGATTTCACCCATCCTAGTGAATTATGTTTTGGATGATTTAGTTTCTGACCGTCTGGGTTATTTAGATTTTCAAGTTCCTTTTGTTAAACGTTATGTGGATGACCTATTACTAGCCTTACCACCAGACAAGACTCAGGCCACCTTGTCCATCTTCAATGGGTTTGATCCTCATTTGCAGTTCACATGTGAACTCGAGGACCCCAACAACCATAGTATCCCCTTCTTGGACATGCGTGTCACTAGAAGTGGAGATAACACACTTTGTACAAGTTGGTATAGGAAACCAATGGCCTCTAATAGGTTTCTCAACTACCATTCTTGTCATCCTTTTAAATATAAAATAAATCTTATTAAAGCTTTAAGCTGTAGGCTACATAGGTTGACACATCCGGTTAATCGAAGGGAATCCCTTCTGCTACTCAGAAGTATATTGGTAGATAATTCCTACCCTTCCTCCCTTATCAATAAATTTCTTTTTTCCCAAAGCTACGGTTCTTCTCTGAACGACATACCCAATGGTGACCAACTTAGATCAATATCGAATAATACTGTTAACATCACAATTCTGCCTACTACTAATCTTGGGACTCCTGTTTCCCAGTTTTCTTCACTTCCTTATTTTCCTCAGGTTACTGATAAACTTATTAAACTATATAAAAATAATAATATTCCTGTTAAGATTGCAATTAAGAACGCAAGAACAGTCAGAAATTTGTTCTCTAAGACTAAAAAACCCTTGTCCCCTTTGGAACAAGTTAATGTGGTCTACCACATACCTTGTGCTGAATGTGACGCATGTTATGTAGGGCAGACAAAGCGAGCTTTAAAATCACGTTTAATTTCACACCGTAGTGATATCAATTTGAAAAAACCAACTTGTGCCTTAGCCCAACATGCAATAGATACAAAACATAAGGTGGACTTTGATGAAGCCAAGATCCTTTGCAATGAACGCAACCTGTCGAAAAGACAGTTCTTAGAGATGTGTTTCATATTAAAAACCTCTAATGTACTTAACAAGAGAACTGACATCAGTAACTTGAGTCAAATATACCATGCATTGATTTTGCAGAATTAGTTGGTATTATTACACTCAAATTATTATATTGTAAAAAAGTTTTGTGGTTTTCAGGCTTTTTCCACTTCTTTAATATTGATCTTGCGGAATCAGTCGATGTTATTCACTTAAATTATTTTATTGTAAAAAAGTTTTTGGTGGTTTTTTCAAGCTTTTCCCACTTTTTTTGATAATAACAGTTTACTTAATAGATTGAACAATTTAAAATTTTCCATAGGATAAAATTTTGCATTATTGATATTAATTATAAATTACAATTTGCTAAACTGATTTATAAATTTTCTTAAATTATTGCATATTTTTTTCTTGCTTTTTGAGCTGCGATATATGGGAGTTATACTGTTGTACTATCTTATATATTAGTTAGTTAACTGGATTACCAGTACTAACGTAGGCACTTTTCCATATAATTGTGTGAAGTGCCCTCACTTGTTTAAAATAAACTGTGATTCTTGTCTACGAGGTATAAGGTACATCCCTTGATTACTTCTTGATATTACTTTCACTTTTTAAACACTTTTATAACTGTTTTAATTACATCAATTTAAATTTTACCGCGCTGCACTGCAGTTGTCAGTCACTCTTTGTTATAATTTTTTAAAGGTTGCCTGCCTCTTGGCGAGATGTCAGTTTACACCTGATAATTCAAACTCCATTTTCTTTTGTGTGTCCGTTGGGCTAGGATGACCTGCTGGTAACTATTTGACTTTAAATTTTCAAAGTTGCATATTAGCATTCTACTCATTTAATGATGTTACCTAAAGTTAAAATGAAGTATGCTTAAATACTACTAAGTTTTTGGAAGTGAATCTGGTTTTTTCTTGGTTCATTCTTGACTTCAAAAAAAGCAAGCCGGCTTTTTTCCACTTGTTTTTTATATATGACTGTTACCACATGGTCTTGTCTTTGGCTGTACTAAAGTTTTTTAAATATTAACTATACACTTAAATGTTATATACTTTTACATTACGTTGGTTCATGGATAAGGTTTTTTTACTATGTACTCTTATCTTTTGCTACATGTCTTTTTAAGGTAACGCTAGTGCTTTTTTACCTCTCTTTTGGATGTTGTCTCTTATACCACTCTTTTTGTAGATGAACTGATGATGTCTACTGAGCAGTAGACGAAACGTCTTCAATAAATAGATGAAGTAGCTGAATTCTTTGTCTCTTTTTTCACCCACTTGACCGATAAAACCCCACACTTACGAGTGCTCCTTTGTTATATTGGAATTGACGGTCGTACTCCTTTATGATATATATATATATATATATATATATATATATATATGGCTCACAAATGATAGGAAGCCCGCTACAACCTGCAGATGAATGGAAGCCCGCGGTTTACGGGGTAAGGGGATTGTAGCACTGTCTTATTCCTACAGTCTTACAAAGCTCACTCGTATAAACGCGTTCACAGTGTATATGGATTACGCATTTTACGAAGCCCGACGATGTTGCCATGTTTTAATTTACGTTTAAATAATACGACTGTTCTACGAGATCCTTATATGTGTATATAAGTCGTCATATTGCCTGTTATAAGAAGCCCAATTCTATTCAGCAATCTATACGAAGCATTTTAGAAGAGTCAAAATAGAACGAAAAGATGCATTGTTTCGGAGCAATTCAAACAAGATTATCTTTTTCTAAAACTTTTTTTGTTAGTTTATATGCATGTTAAAGTAAAAAGTGTTCTACTCACAGATTTTGCCGCTAATTGTTTATTATTTGTTTAAACAATAACAATAATTGTTTTGTACAGTGTGTCCAATTAACACGTTGACGGACACTGCGTCAAATGTATAAGCAAGTGTTGTGACGCTATATGTATTTTGCAAAGTAGAATAGGGAAAAATTCAACGTATATAGACGTTGTGTCACATTACATCAATGGAAATTAGACGACTATATACGTTCTGTTCGTCAAGGTGAAAAGTTGTGCATGGTCTAAATTAAAAATAGAACCATCAGTTCATTTTTTTTAAGCCGTATACGAGATATTATGTCAAAAAATATGAATTTTACTCAAGAGTAAAGTAGCTTTATTATTCAAAATATTAAAAATTGTTATAATGAAAAGTTGTTTGGAATTAAGAACTATATTCTAATATGCCATTTCATCTTTCTAATTAAAAAAAGTTGAATTTTTTTTAATTATGGATATACAACATTATTTTCAGTTATTTCAATTATGATAACTCTTTTATTATAGACCAGTAAAGATCTGTGAAAAAACGTCTATTTTTGGATGTGAAAGGTGGCATTCGAATTTTTGCAGATAAAGTAAGGTGATAACTTCGTTAATAATAATTTACTTATGCTCCTTCTCAAATATGCCCGGAACATTAATATAAAAAATAAAATATTTAAAAATTCGAAAAACGTCGATTTTTTCTGCTTTCTTTGCTTATAACTTTAAAACGATTCGTTTTGGAACAAAGTCGTAGAAAAATAAAATAAAGATAATTGAATTTTGTATGATATCCGACTGGTCAAAAATGTCTTAACTTATTACCTTTTCTGCAATATAGCAATAAATACAAAATAAGGGGGCAAAATATGCCTGTTGTTAGTCAATGTTTTTAACCACTTCGGTGATACTTAGAACCTTAGTAATTCGCTTGGGAAATTCTTTGTAACATACTTAAACCGTGTACCAAATTTCATTAAAATCGACCTAATAGATTTTTCATAATAAATTTGCAATTTAAATGTTTTTAAAAAAGTTCAAATTTTTTAAAATCTTTCTGAACAAAAAGTAGACCATTTAGAAGTTGTCTAATTTTTTTACATGCTTATAAAGATGTGCTTTACCTATCCAATACACTTTACAGAATTAAAATCGGATTATTTAAGGGGCCTCAGCAATGTTTTAAACTTATAAACAATTTTTTGGCTTATAAACAAATAGCTTTGTTTAATAATAAAAAATTAATTTTTAGCAATGCAATTAATTAAAACCGGTATAATTTGAACTTTCAAATGCTGTCAGCAGAATTGCTATTTTATTTTTTAATCAAAAGTTATTCGCGTTCAAAAATTGCACATTTTCGATTTTTTGAAAGTTTCACTGCGTTTATCTCGAAAACTATGCATCCTACGAAAAAACTAGTAAGAACATTTTTTGCTTAGACTTACCCGACAAATATAAAAAAATGTTTTATTTTGCGAAAAATCGATGTTATACAGGGTGTCCCGAAAAGATTGGTAATAAATTATACCAGAGATTTTGGGGTCAAAAATAAGTTGATTGAACCTCACTTACCTATATACAATAGTGCACACAAAAAAAGTTACAGCCTTTTGAAGTTACAAACTGAAAATCGATTTTTTTTCATATATCGAAAACTCCTAGAGATTTTTTATTGAAAATGGACATGTGGCATCCTTATAGTAGCAACATCTTAAAAAAAAATTAAAGTGAAATTTGTGCACCCCATAAAAATTTTATGGGGGTTTTGTTCCCTTAAACCCCCCCAAACTTTTGTGTGCGTTCCAATTAAATTATTATTGTTGCACTGTTAGATAAACACAATATTTTTAAAACTTTTCTGCCTCTTAGTACTTTTTCGATAAACTAGTGTTTATCGAGATATTTTGAATATTTGTCGAATCCACCACATATTTTTATATGGTTAAGTACGATTATAGAGAGCTGTTAATAATCTGAAAATTTATTTACAATGTACATTTTTGGGTATATTTTGAAAAAGAAGCCACATCTCGATAAAAGGTTACTTATCAAAAATAGACTAAGAGGCAAAAAAGTTTTAAAAACACTGTGTTTAACTAATGGTACCACAATAATAGTTTAATTGGAACGTACACAAACATTTGGGGGGTTTAAAGGAACAAAACCCCCATAAAATTTGTATGTAAATATATTAAAAAAGAAGCCGTATCTCGATAAAAACTCGCTTATAGAAAAAATACTAAGAGACAAAAAAGTTTTAAAAACGTTGTCTTTAACTAATGGTACCACAATAATGAATTAATTGGAACGTACACACAAGTTTGGGGGGGCTTAAGGGAACAAAACCCCCATAAAATTTTTATGGGGTGGACAAATTTCACTATAATTTTGTTTTAAGATGTTCATGTAATAAGAATGCCCCATGTCCATTGTCAATATAAAATCTCTAATAGTTTTCGATATATTGAAAAAAATCGATTTTCATTTTGTAACTTCAAAGGGCTGTAACTTTTTTTATGAGCAAATTTGTACTAAGGTAAGTTAGGTTCAATCGAACTATTTTTGATCCCAGAATGTGTGGTATAATTTATGACCAATCTTTTCGGGACACCCTGTATAATTCCTCAAGTTCTTTGTTTATAACAATTTTATTGACATCCTGATCAACTGTTACCCAAAAAAATCGTGTTCCACGGGTCAAATAATACATAGAAATCTTGGGTAAGTCCATCTAAATAAAGGAGCCCGCAGCACCCCCTCCTGGCCACAGGACTAATTTGTTATAAGCCAAAAAATTGTTTATTATTTTAAAACATTGCTGAGGCTGCTTAAACAATCCGATTTTAATTCTGTAAAGTGCATTAGATAGGTGGAGTGCTTCTTTATATGTAACAAAATTGACAAATCTTTGTATATACTAGTTTGTGTCGTGCAAGATTTTAAAAATTTTTAATTTTTTAAAAAAAGTTTAGATTGCAAAATTATTATTCAAAATCTAGTAAGTCAATTTTAATGAAATTTGGTGTACGGTTTTAGCACATTACAAAAATTTTCTAAGCGAATTAGGAAGGTTCCAAGTTTAACCTAAGTGATGGAAAATCATTGAATAAGAACAGGCTTGTTTTGCCCCCTTATTTTATATTTATTGCTATTTTGCAACAAGAGTGATTAATTAAGAGATTTTTAACCAATCGCATCTGATAGAAAATTTAATTACCTTTGTTTTATTCCTATACGACTTCGTTCCAAAATGAATCGTTTTAAAGTTATAAGCAAAAAAAGTAGAAAAAAAACGAAATTTTTTGAAATTTTTAAATATTTTATTTTTTTTATTAATGTTCCGGGCATATTTGAGACGGAGCATTAATCAATTATTATTAACGAAGTTATCACCTAACTTTATCCGCAAAAATCTGAATGCCACCTCTCACATCCATCTAAAAACAGATCCTTACTGGTCTATTGTTAATTATACGAAAAAAAGTTATCCTTTGTAAAAAGTTCTGCATGGCCAAAGACCTTAAATACAACCATCTTATATCAATTTTGATTAATTTTATACGAGGTATGTCAAAAAAGATAAATTTCGATCAAGAATAAAGTACTTTATAGTTCAGAATATTTCAATGAGAAGGATGGAATATTGGAAGATGGTTTTTAGTGTTGTTCTGAAGCTATTTTCTTGTGGCATTTTTATAATTATTTTGATTGGGAAATAAGCCACAATTAAATTGAAAAAATAATTTTATTAACGTTTCGACGCCCAAATCGGATGTCCTTGTCAAAATACAAAATATTACCGAGTAAATATTAGTAATATTTTATATTTTTACAACGACATCCGATTTGGGCATCGAAACGCGAATAAAATTATTTTTTCAATTTAATTGTGGTTTATTTCCCAACCAAAGATAGATTCCCAACCTAGCGACCCGGCATTGGTCGCTAGGTAGATTGTTACGCGAGTGGTCGCGCGTAAGATTTTCTCTCACATATCCAAATTTTACCTTTTTTTTGCAAAATAAAGTTTTTAAAACAGTTTTTAAACTTTTTTTATTAACTAATAATAAGAAAAAAAGAATGTAACATAATATAGATAATAATATAATAAAATAAAAAGAAATAATCGGAATTAAACCAATATTAATCAATCTCCGTATCTTGATAATTTACGGCACAGCACACAAATATAACAAGAATGCTCTGGAAAAATTGATTGATGACAATTACAATTTTTTTTACATTATTTCAGGTTTTAAGTGCCAAAATAAAATTAATTTTTATGTACAGTTCCTAACGCGGGTGGTCGCTTGATGAGAGAATGTCTCACTTGAAGCGCGCTGACTCAACAATTGGGTGATATTAGGTCAACTGAGTCACTATCTAAGCGGACGATTCTATTAGATTGTCGAGGGAGGATAGTTAGGAGACTAGAAGGAACTACAGATCTTATAATTTCCCAGAAAAAAATTCTGTGCAATTTTCTGAAACCGTGAGAGAAAATCTCATATAGCGACCACTGGCGGGTTAATTATGGTTTTTAGTTCTAAACAACTTTACATAAGCACAATTTTCAATATTGTGAAAAATAAGGGTATATTATTTAAGTACTCTTGAGCAAATTCATATTTTTTTTATATACCTCGTATAACATTGACAAAATTTGATATTAGACGGTTGTATTTTAGGTTTTAGACCCTGTAGAACATTTTATAAAGAATAACTGTTTTTCGTAAAATGAATAATAAAAGAGTTTTCCACCTACCTCTACCGAAAGTATACTTTTCCGGACCTGATTGTAGGGAGCAAAGTTGTACTTTTCCTCCCTAGGGAAGAAAAGTAAAAGTGACATCATGGTATTTCATTCATAAAAATATAACTTATTGACGCCCTGTACAATATCTATTTTCTATTACGTAAGTTTGTATACATTTTAACGTTTATTTATAAAACACTCTGTATTTCACAGAATGGTAAAAAACTGTAAATTGTTATTTTGATTTAACAATGTTTGCATTTTTATTTTGACTTATATTTGACAGTTGACAGTTATATTGTATGTACTTATTAGTTTTAGTTCTAATAAATTTTGTTGGTTAGTTACATAAATAAATTAAGTAAAAATGAAAAAATGACTTGTTATTTCTGTGCTCAGTGCGTAAAGAGAGTTAAGTCATAAAACACTGTTTTGAGATAAACGCGTTTAAAGTTTGAAATAATATGTTCGAGTTATACCTTTGGAGTTTTTACAAGAATGTATCCCTCAAAATTCTTTTAAATACTTCGGATCAATTAAATATTTATTTCTCTTAAAAACATAATCAACAAATAATATAAACAAACCATATAATTATTATAAAAAAAATAATAAACTTTTTCTTACAGGGACTTAACACATTTTGCACAAATATCATGAACTTAACACGCTTAACGCATAACTATAACAAAAAGCATAAAAAATAATATATTTAATAGTAATAATGGAGATTTTTAAGACCAAAGTAGCAGGTTTTAATAAATAATAATAGAAGAACATTTAGCAAGACAAAAACTTGTGTTTATTCATTACAAACCAAGTAAGTAAGTAATAATACAAATTAAGTAAAATAATAGAAAAAATTAACAAAAACTGATATGGAAAACAAATCAATATTTTTTAAGTTTTATTATTTAATATTTACATTTTTCCCTTCTTCCTGACAGTTTGTTTCGTGGATTTATTTTCTTAATTTTAAATATATATTTTCATATTTATTTATATTTTAACTGTCATTTTTTTCGCGGTTTTCACATTTACTTTCTTTTTTTGTTAACTATGTAGTTGCACTATATCTTCAGTTGCTTCATCAAGAATGTCATCAGTCTGATATTCTCTGATTCATTTGAGGTTCTTCTTTATAGAATTGGTGAAATACTGGTGAAATGTATGGAAGCAGGTTGAGGAGGTCCTTTTTTTTCTTCGGTATATAATTTTGTCCTGGATAACGTAAACCAGGGTCCATCTTGCTAATGGTTTCTTTGCCTCTTATTTTGAAACTAATGCATTGAAACGGTTAATTAAGGTCTAAGGTATTCTTATAGTAAATTAGTTCAGGCTCGTTTTTAACAAAATTCAGCCACTGTACATCTCATACTGCTTTTAACAAAATTAAAAGGGTTTTTCTTACCAGTGCTTTGTATAAGTTCGTCCCAATCATGAGGATGGTGGAACGTCCAGCAAAAGCTGTTTTATTTTTTTCAATAAGGACGTGTGATGTATCACACTCAAGGTCCGTGTGGCCAGGTACTAAAAAATTTATGATTAATCGCTTCCAAGTTAGGAGAATTTTGCAGGGCTACCATACACATAGCTGGTACATGAGTATTCTTGTTTTGACCACCACATATATCTGAGTACCTATATGATCAAACTTTTCACAACAGGCTTTAAAGCTTTAGAAATAAATTTGTATACACATGAGCAACCTTCATTAGCACCTCTCCCAGCTATTCCTTCATGCCAAAGGTAACAGTAAATTGTGCCATCACTGCAGTCGTAGACTGTTAGGTTAAAAGTCCAAAGTTGGCGTTTGTAGAAGAACTATGACGAGTGGAGTGGGAAGGCATTGCTGCATGTCAAGTGTCACAATTTTGGTTGAATCGTTAACTTTTGAATTTTCTTTGTATATCTTTTAGACGCATACGCATACTCCGCGTTATCAAGGTGGGGATTTTTTTGTTTTAAAAACTCCTGGTTTTCACTCTCAGAACATATTTTAAGTTGCATGTCTAGCCTATCAGATTTTGAACAGGTGTCTAATTTAGGCTTTTTAATTTTAAAATTTAAGTTGTGGAACTCCTCACAAAACTTACTATAGCTTACAGGTTTTAAACTGTTTTCAGATAGGGTACGCTTGTGTTCTTCATATTATAGTGTCACTATCGCCAAATGTGGAGAAACACACTTTTCCCACAATGTTGTCTGGAATAGTGGCTTTCATAAGCTGGGATTCCAATTAAAAATTGATTTACTGTATTCCTTTTTTCTTCAGTTATATTTTTTTCTAAAATTTCCTCTTTCATCCGGTTGTATTGTGCCCGAAGAAGATGATCTCTTCTTTTGAATAATTGTTTGTAGGTATCTCCGACTTTCTCCAAATACTTTTAGTAAAAAAGACAAATCAGCTTTAAAGGCGCGGCTTACAGAGAGTCAACGTAATAGCTTATTAGTGTACAGTGTGTTAAGTCGCAAAAATTGTGGGACTTAACACACTAAGTCTTTCTGTTTCTTAAATAATGTTTAGTGTAAAGATTGATATGTCTAAGTTCGGGACTTAACACACTTTACACAGTTAGTATTGATTGTTTTTCATTTGTGTAAAATGAATATCTCAGTTTAGGAATGGAATTAGACTTGACGAATTATACACACACATAGATATCAAATTCTAATTTACAGATAGTGCATTTGCCAATTTCGACCATTTTTGGACTTAACTCACTTTACGCACAGAGCACAGATTTGAGGAAGGTGGAAAAACCATATATATAACATGGGAGTAAAGTGCCTTTTCCTTCCTTGAATGATTACTGCCCTCCGCTACGCGTCGGGCAGTAAACTTCATTCTCGGGAGGAAAAGTAGCACTTTCCTCCTTTGTTATACAAATAGCTATATGTATCATAATTGAAATAAACAACTAAAAATAATGTTGATTAGAAAATTTTTTTTTTCCATTAGAAGGATGAAATTGCATATCAGAATATAGTTCTTAATTCCAAACAATCATGTTAAATTATATAATTTAAAATAATTTTAAAAATATCGTTGAATTTGGTTTCTATTTTGTTTTTGATTATGCTGAATCCGAATATGGCATTACAATTTGAAAATGCTTATAAAGAAGCTCTTCTACACTATGTCTGCGTAGCAAGGAACCATATTTGAAACATTTTTATTACAAATTTTACGAAAAAAAGTTTATTCTTCATAAATTGCTCTGCATAGTCTAAAATCTAAAACCCAATCATCAGATATCAAGTTTTATCAATTTTATACGAGGTATGTCAAAAATACGAATTTTGTTAAAGAGTAAAGTACCTTTATATTCCAGAATATCAAAATATGGGTATTATAAAAAGTTGTTGGGAATTAAAAACTATGTTTTATTAAAATTACATCATTATAATTGAAAAAAAATTCAATGTTTTCTCAAATTACAAAATTATTTCAACTATTTTATTATTAATTTTACGAAAAAAAGTTATTCTTCATAAAATACTCTATTCTGGTCTAAAGTCCAAAAAACAACCATCAGATATCAAACTTTTTCAATTTTATACGAGGTATGTAAAAAATATGACTTTTGCTTAACAGTTCAGTATGGTTTGTTCAACAGTAAATGGTTGAGTTCAATTAGTGCGGTCGTAAATATTATTAAATTTATCTGACCTGGCCCATTGTTAAGACCCACCCGGAGCGATAAGCAACCGAGGTAGACAGAGTTGGTCTTTTGACAATTAACACTGACTAGACGGTAATCCCATAATAAAGCAAAGAAATTGTACCAGAAAACATATTTAAATTTTACCTGAAACCGGACCTTTTATACTATTATCGGTTATTCCAGGATGTTTATAGTGGTAACTATTTGAACTCGACCGTTTACTGTTAAACATACCATACCTTTATAGTTCACAATATCTCATTTAGAAGAATGTAATTGAACAGTGAAACATATTTTGTAATTCCAAACAACTTTTTTTAATAACAATTTTCGATATTGTGAAATCTAAAGGTACTTTACTCTTGAGTGAAATTCATATTTTTTTACATACCTCGTATGTCAAAATGTAAAATCGTATGTAAAACCTCGTATGTAAAATTAATAAAATTTGATATTTGATGGTTGCATCTGAGATCATATACGATGCAGAGTATTTTATAAAGAATAACTTTTTTCGTAAAACTGGTAATAAAAAAGTTATTAATAGGTTCGAAGTTACGCAGACATAATGTTTAAGAGCTAAAAATATTTTTTTGTTGAAAATGTATTATTGTTCAAGCTTATTATTAAATTTATTTTAGGTAAGTTTTAGAGAAAACATTTTTGATCACTTTTTATAAACAATTTTTAGTTGGTAATTTTCGGTTTTTGTATTAAGTACATTTTTGTTATCTTTCTTAATTTTTGTCAAAAAGAATAGTTTCATTCATAGTTTCATAGTTTCATTTCTAAAATAAAATTATTGAGTAAATTTTAAAAAATACATCAAATGCTTTAAAAAATCACCTATAAAATTGTAAAAAAATTTTTCAAACTTGGGTAATACCGTTTTAAAGTGCTGGTAATTCTGTAAACTCCGTTTTTACTTAAAACTTACGTAAAAGTTTTCAAAAATTGCATTTTTGCGTAATATCATTTGAATTAAATTTTTGGCATTTTTTTGACTGAAACATTGTTTAGTAAGATGTTTGAAAGGTAAGTTGTGCAAATTTGAGAGCTTTATAAGAAAAATTTTATTAGTTACACATTTTTAAATATTGTTTAAACAAAATTCAGCCCACACCGTACTTATGCCCATACATTTTATTTCTTTTTATTATAACCATAAGATTCTTAATTGTTCTTCTTTCCAATTAAGCTATCCTTTCTTGTTCCTTCTCTTAATTTCCTTCTTTCTTGTCCAATTTGTCGGTCGTTAGTCGTCATGGCGAGTACATGTATTCATTGTGATGATAATTTTATCGTTAATACAAAACGAATTAAATGTAAACTCTGCGAAAATTTGTATCATTATCATTGTGTTACAGTTAAGGACGCAGTAATTAAAGCTGTTAATGACTCTCCTAAGAAAGAATTAAAATATTAAGTTATATAAAAAGTGTAGAGACAAAAACTGAATCATTAATAGAAGATACCAAAAGAGTGATGGAAGCTGTAAAAGTTGATAGTGACCAGAAGAAAAAAGCATCCTATTCAGCTGTAGTATCAAGAGGGCAGTCATCGTTGATAATAAAACCTAAAATTAATCAAACCAGTAAAGAAACTAAAAATGAAGTGGCACAAAAAATTAAACCGGCAGATATTTCTGTAGCAGTCTCTAAAATTAAACCAGTCAGCCAAGGTAGATTACTAATTGAATGTGAAGATAAAGAATCATTGCAAAAACTTCAACATGCCGCCGTTAATGAATTATCGGAGAAATATGATATTGAAACGCCACAAATGGTAAACCCAAAAATTCTAATTACGGGGGTTAAACAAAATGAACTGGTTGATGAAACTGTGTTTTTAAATAATACATATTAAAAAACAAAATTTCTTAGAAACGATGTCGACCAACGAGATAAAAATTATTAAAAAATACGTCCCAAAAATAAAAATTATTATAGTGTTATTGTTGAAACCTCTGCAGAAGTGTTTAAGCACTTAATTAATAAACAGAAGATCTTCATTGGTTGAGAAAGTTGTCGTGTGTACGAACATATTAACGTGTTACGGTGTTTTAAGTGTTGGCGCTTTAACCATAAAGCCGAACACTGTACAGTGCCCCATATTGTGTGTGCAGAATGTGCTGGTCCACACAAGAGCAGTGAGTGTAAGGAAGATGAAAAAAAGTGTACAAACTGTAAGTATGCGCACGAAGTTTTAAAAATCCCTGGAATAAAATTTAATCATTCGGTCTTCGATAAGACATGCGTGTCTTACAAGCGAGCATGTGACCAAGCAAAAGCCAGAACGAAATACATCTAGCAACTACCGGTAAGTCATCAGAACAATTCAAATCCAAATGGTTTAATCTTAAGTGTTAATATAGAAGGTCTAACAACCCATTTTTGTGAGTTAAAACAGTTACTAACAGCTTTTCAACCGGTTCTTGTAGTTGTAACGGAAACTCACATAACTAATGATATTGTTGAAGCTGAATACCAGATAAAAGGTTACAATTGTTCTGTAAATTATTCCACTAGCAGACACACTGGAGGGGTAATCTGTTATGTACGTAGTCATATTATTTACCGAGAATTGAAACAATTTTCAATTCAAATGGAGTATTGGTGCACACTTTTTAAAGTAACGATTGGTCAAAAGCATTTAATTATTGGTGGTGTATATAGATCACCAAATGGATCTAGTGCTGTATTTTTTGATTTTCTTCAAGAATTATTTGAGTTAGAAGAAATGTGTACAATTGACATTGTAATGTTGGGAGATTTTAATGTAAATGTGTTAAATGTGTCTGTAGTCGGGACTAAACTCTTAAATATTATTCAAGCAGCTGGATGTAAACAAATCGTTAAAATACCAACACAAATTACTGCAAACTCCAGAACTCTAATAGATCTAATTATCACAAATTGCAAACTTCAAGAAACTGACCGAACTTTTCCGAAATTTACTGATCACGACATTATTGGTACGTCCATTAATATTTGTGCAAAAAAGAATTTAAAAATGGTATCTTCAAGATATATTACGCCTGAGAAAATTGAAGAAATTAACATTGATTTAATTGGAAAAGATTGGAATTATTCGTCTACCAATGTTGACGTTTTGTATGAATACTTTTTAAATATTATCAGAAGCAGTTTGGATAAGATAGCACCAACCCAACATAAATTCCGTTCTGATAGTAGTTATTGGATTAATGAAGAAGTACGAAATTTACAAAGAGAAAGAGACATCTGTTTTTCAACATTTCGGTATACGAATAATCCATTAGATTTTCAACGGTACAAACGGAAGAGGAATGAAGTTGTTACTTTAATTAGAAGAAAGGAAAAAATATTTTACGAGCAAAAAATTGATCAATGTCGCTATGACAGTAAAAGGATGTGGAGTACTTTAAAAGAAATTGTAAATAGTAGTAATAATACATCGAATTTTAGCATATTATATAGTAGGTTAAATGTTACTAAAGACTTAAATACGTTTTACTTTGTTAGTATTGAGGGGATTGCTGAAAATATTCCTAGATCCTCAAATTTTTCTGAAATACAGCTTGATATTGTTTCTAAGATTGATCCTTTTCCCATCATTTCACTTGGTAAATTGCATAAAGTGGTAAGTAGTTTAAAAAATAAAGCAACTGGTGACGATATTCTGACAGTGTCACTGTTGAAAGGGATATTTTCAGTGGTTGGTTACCCATTGTTAAACATAGTTAATACCTGCCTGCAAGCAGGAGTTCTGCCGTCAGTATTAAAATGTAGTACCATAATACCTGTACCAAAAATAAGTAAACCACAGGCGTTTGAAGATTTTAGGCCGATTAATTTACTTCCGATAATCGAAAAAATCATTGAATTATTAGTTTATGATCACTTATTTAACTATTTAAATGAATAAAATTTGCTGTTTGTAAATCAATCTGGTTTTAGATGTAGGCACTCTACTGAAACTGCATGCCAGTTAGTATGTAACACATGGAAGAAAGATATAGATGACGGTAAAATAGTAATTAGTGTCTTTGTAGATTTAAAAAGGGCTTTTGAAACAATAGACAGGCAGATGTTATTAACGAAATGCAAAAATTATGGAATAACTGGAGTTGTGTTCGAATGGCTAGAAAATTATCTAAACGGTAGATGTCAAAAAACTAAAGTAAATAATAATATTTCAGACGAAATAGGTACTATATATGGAGTTCCCCAAGGAAGCGTTCTTGGACCATTATTATTTGTTTTATATATAAATGATCTACATCTATATCTTAAAAATTCATTTGTAAATCTGTTTGCAGATGATACATTAATTTCTGTCTCTGGACAAGATTTTAATAATTTAGTTCAAACAATAAATGATGAATTAGATATTCTTAATAATTGGTTGATGGCAAATAAATTGAAACTAAATGCTCAAAAAACTAAGTGTATGATTTTGGGCACTAAGATAAATTGTTCTAAATTTAATCAAGGAAATTTTAATATTGAAATAGGTGAAGATATAATAAGCTATGTAGATGAAATTAAATATCTTGGAATTTTATTTGATCCACAGTTAAATTTTACCAAACATATAAATTTTCTGTGTAAAAAAATTGGTAAAAAAATCGGTTACTTCTCTAGAATATCTAAAGGGCTTTCCCGATGGTCTAGGAAGGTTGTGTATAATACAATAATATTTCCGCATTTTAATTATTGTATGTCACTGTTTATTTCATGTTCAAATGAACAGGTATATCGTTTGCAGTTGCTTCAAAATAAAGCTATGAGAATTGTCCTTGGATGTAGCAAGTATACCTCTATAAACTTTATGCTGGAAACATTAAATTTTTTAGATGTTAATCAGCTTATTACTGAGTGATGTTAATATTTAAAATTATTAACAAGCAAGCTCCTCAATACTTCAATAATTATGTCATTAAAAGATCACTTTTGTTACGTCAGTTTAATTTAAGATTTGATAATTATCATATTGAAAGGTTCAATACAAGTGCCATGGAAAAAACTCTTTTTGTTGAAGGACTAAGAATATATAACAGTCTACCATCTAGCATAAAAGATTCACCAAATGTTAAAGTCTTCAAAAGTAGGTTAAAAAAATTTTATTTTAAGAATTAGTTGATTTTTCGTTTTTAAGTTATAGTTATTTAAATATATGTAAATGTTTATTTGTAATGTATTAGCTAAAAAGCTAAATAAATCCTATTATAATTTGTAAAATTTTATTTGATCCATTAATTAGAGAAATACACTGAAATAACTCAGCCGTGCACTTCGCTAGTTTACAGTGCGCCAATGTTTGTGAGAAGGGTGACTTTAGCGTTATAAATAAAAAGTTATAGAAGCTACAGATTTAATTTTATAAAAATTTTAATCTTATATTTAGGTTTTTTTCAATAGTCTGAATTTTTCAATAGTCAAGTCAGTTTTTTTCTAAAATTTATATTTTCGGGGTTATTTAAAGAAACATCTAATTTCGCAGTTCATTTGTTTAATAAAAAATTAAGTGCCCACTTCTAGAGTAGAACTTTTTAATATGTTGTTTATTAAACATTTCTTAGGGCTATCGGTACATAATTCGCAAATATTTTAAGGCTATCCCTAATTTTTCTGTCTTTACACGGCAAATTACGTGTAGTAAAATTGTCACTGGTATGGATATATAAACTTTACTTGACAATTTCATCATTAACTGTAAAGATGGCTTTTGAATGTTCTTGGATAACTTTTACTAGTATAATTAATTGCCTTAATTGTTAATTCAGTTAATTAATATGATTATTTCATATTTCCGATCAATAGAAAGCTACAGAAATACAAATTAAATTTATCATTTTTGATAATATCCCATCGTCAAGTATATTACGTCAGATACCCTTCGTTGCTGTGAAAAAATACATTCAGTGACATTAATGACAATTACTGTTTTAAAAGTTATAAAAGTGATGACTTTCAATCGTCAAATATTTATAGCAACTGTGTGTTTAATTGTACTAATTTGTACTTACACAAATAAATTACAATAAAATTTTGGTTTTAAACAGTTTTATTCATGAAATAATCGTAGCAAATTGCAGCTCGATCTCTGAAATTATTATCGAATTGTTTCCCTCGTGCCACTTGACGTAATTTCACTCTCCTTCGGGTCGTGAAATTAATACTGTCAAAGTGTCACTCGGGAAAAATTCGATAATTTCAGAGCTCTTGTGCAATTACTACTGATAATTTTTTCACTACCTAAGTATTCAGTAATAATTTATCTACTGTACAACAAAAGCTAATAATCAATCGAGAAAAGAGGAAAAGTGATAAAGTGATTTTTTTAGTAATATATTGTTACTATGAAACGCTTAAAATTTTGAACATCTGTAACAACACAATACTTGGATCACTGAATATATCCTGGTGTATTCTCTGCTTTGGATCTTCCATAAATACTAAACAATAAATAACTTTTTATTAAGTTCACGTCTTAAATCAATTATTTATCAAACACATTATCAATATTATTTAATCAACAACTGAAAATATTCCCAATGCCAGGTCAAATATTTAAAATTGTCACTGTCTGACTGACAATATGCTGGCAATATTCTATTTACTACTGACAAAGATTTGGAAAATATTTGTTCGATCCTAATTTGTATAAAATATTTTAAATTGTCAATATAAATTAAAGTAAAACAAGTACGTATACTATTTCACGGGGGACGAGTAGTTTTTGGAATCGGTAACCCAGAGCAATTAAATATCATATCTATCAAATAATTTCAACGAGAAAAAATATATTTTTGTGGAATCTACGTTCGCTTAGTGCTGTGGAATGCGCTGAAATAAAGAACCTATCAAACCATCTTTAAACCTTGTGAATTTCCTACAGCAGAAACCATTGTGCAAAAAAGATAGGACATCACGAAAAGTGCTGAATACCCTCGTTGGCTTTTTACAGTCCTCCAACGAAGAAAAAGGGTTCAGAGCAAACATTGGTCTACTTCGTCCGGATTTTTTGACACCCGAAGAAAACATCGATCCCTTCGTCTGAATTTGGTACCTACAGCTTGCAGCATCGAGAAGTAAGGTTAGAATATTTGATTCACTTATTTTAATCTTGCTTTGAGAGTATATAATTTATTGGCATATGGTTTTGTTTTAGTTCATATTCTTTCTACTTTATCATACAAAATATTAAACATTTGGCACATTTCTTTAAAAACAAATTATAATTTTTGGATTTATATCTTAAAAAAAAACTTACTTCTTTAAGCTAATTAACATATCTAAATATTGAAATAAACGTTATCAGATATTATTTGTATAATAATCTACAATATTAATCATATTAATTAATACATAATATACAACAACCAGCCTACCATAGCAGCACCCATCGAAGGGAATATCGTTTAATTATAATATAATCAACGCATTTCAAATCAATTTACTTATAATAAAGACATCCTAAGCATTATTAATATTTGGCCCAACATAGCCGTATCATCCTTATACCTAATCCACATCTTCAACAATTTATTTTTTATTGCTTGCTTATCTACTTATTTTAACTTGGTACTGCAACTAATAGCTAGCAATATTCTTATTAATTAGTATATTCCACAAAACACAGTAAATTTATAACCTTCTCTCAAACCTATTAGCGTTAATTAATTGATAAAAATGGCTAGTGCTGAAGACCTTAAACATCTTGTAGCTCGTCGTGGCACTGTTAAATCCACAGTGACTCGTTTTAACACTTTCCTTGAAAAATGTGTAACTCCTTTATCTGACACAATCCGTCTTGAATTACAAGCGCGTCTGGATGCCTTAAAGGAGTCAGTTGTTGAGTTTGAAAAGGTACAGTGTGACATTGAACGTATTTGTTTATTTGATACAACCTCTAACCTCGGCAATCAAGATGATGAACGAGGAGAGTTCGAAAGCAAATATTATGCCTTAGTAGCTAAAGCAACATTACTTCTCAATCCCACATCAACGGAGCAACCACCCATTCATGGGTCATCTTCATCCATGTCATCTTCGCCAATGCTCAACTCTCATCGTCTTAATTCATATTTACCACCAATCCCTTTGCCCATATATTCTGGCACATATGAAAATTGGACAAATTTCAAAGAAACCTTTGAGGCACTTATTGAGAACAATCCTACTATTCATAAAATCGAAAAATTTTATTATCTTAAATCCAGTCTAAAGGGAGAAGCCGCTCAAATTATTGGAGCACTCTCCGCAACCGAAGCAAATTATGAAACGGCTTGGCATCTATTGTGCGACCGTTATGAAAACAAAAGGGCAATTATTCATGCTCACGTCAAATCCATCTTCGAGCTAAGTCCTACTAAAGATGAGTCGTCTCGTTCCTTGAGAAAACTTTTAGACACTTTCGTCAACCATTTCAAATCCTTGGAAAACTTAGGGGAACGCGTTTTCGAGTGGAGTACCATTCTAATATATCTTTTAACATCCAAAATTGACATCAATTCTCGAAAAGAATGGGAAAGAGTCTCAGCAGGAAAGCAATCTCCCGATGTGAAACACTTCTTAAAATTTTTATCAGAAAGGTGTAAAATTTTAGAATCTGTTGAACAAAAATGCGACCAAAAGATATCTCATAAAAGAGATTGGCATAATGTCAAGTCATCTGACAAATCTTCAACCCTTACCGCATTAGCTCAAGTGCCACCAAGGTGCAGTTTATGCTCAGATAACCATTTTATCTACTCTTGTTCTAAGTTTCATGCCATGCCGATACCGGACCGTTTTGCAAAAGCAAAGGAGCTTCATCTGTGCACCAATTGCTTAAGGTCCGGACATAAAACTTTGGATTGTAAATCTAGCTACTTTTGTAAGACTTGTCAAAATAAACACCATAGCCTTTTACATAGAACTCAATCCGAGTCGCAAAATCATAATAAAAACCATATATCTTCCACATCTAATCTTCCCCAATCTCATCAAAATAATCCTAGCACTTCTAGACAACCAGAGACATCCTGTAACTTATATTCATTTAATCAAAATCCCAATTCATTCATACTGTTAGCTACTGCTGTAGTAAAAACATTTGACAAAAATCGGCAACCCACACTGGCCAGAGCCATCTTAGATAGTGGAAGCCAATCCAATTTTATTACTCAAGAACTATTTGAGAAACTAAATCTTCCATATGAACATGTTAACCTACCTATAACAGGTATAAATCACGTTACAACTTCACTTACTAAACGTGTAAAATTAGAAGTAAAATCTTTAAACGGAGATTTCACTTTCAAAATGCCTGCTCTCGTAATTAATCAAATAACCGATCTAACACCACAGCATTCAATCAACCCTTCTTATATTAATATACCCAATAATATCACATTAGCTGACCCTCAGTTCTACGATCCTTCTGAAGTACACCTACTCATTGGTGCAGGTTTATTTTTTAATCTCATGGGTTCTGGACAAATAAAGGGTAATAAAGGTCAACCATTTTTACAACAAACGAAATTGGGGTGGGTAGTTAGTGGCCCAGTTCCTTCACAAGCTTATTGCTACCATTCTGGTCCCAATTCTTGCTTTCTTTTATCGGCCGATCCTCTTCAGGCCTGTATCGAAAAATTCTGGAAAATTGAAGAGAATTATATTACGATTCCTTCTAAATACACTAAGGAAGAAGAAGAATGTGAAGTCCATTTTCAATGTACCACAATTCGCGACGACACTGGACGTTTTCAAGTGAGTCTTCCTCTTAAACCTCAAATTTCACAACTAGGCAAATCTTATGACATAGCTTTTAAACGATTTCTATCAATCGAAAGGAAGCTTCAGAAAAATCCCATTCTAAAACAAGCCTATTGCGAATTTATGTCACAGTACATCGAGCTTGGACACATGTCTAAAATTTCGGATCTTGAACCTGATTCTTCTCCTTTGTATTATTTGCCTCATCATGCTGTCGAAAAGAATGATAGTCTTACCACTAAAACTCGTATCGTTTTTGATGCCTCGTGTCCCACTTCTACCGGCATATCACTAAATCATACACTCAAGGTGGGCCCTGTTGTTCAAAGCGATCTTTTTTCCATATTGCTACGATTTAGACAGCACAACTTCGTATTTACCGGTGACATTGCCAAAATGTATCGACAAGTACTGGTCGAACCAGCACAGCGTAACCTTCAACGCGTGATATGGCGAAATGATCCTTCCCAAGAAATTACCATCTATCAGTTAAACACCGTGACATACGGCTTGGCAAGCTCATCATATTTAGCTACTAGATGCTTAAAGGAAATTTCTATACATTCTTTGGCTACATTTCCTGAAGAAAGTCGTAAGCTCAACCTAGATACGTATGTCGATGATGTGGTCACAGGTGCTTCAACTGAACAAGGCTTGATTTCTCTTCGTCGAAACTTAACTTCAATATTAAGTTCCTATGGCTTCAATCTAAGACAATTTTCATCAAACAGTACGGCCCTGCTATCAGATATAAATGTAGACGATCACAAAGAAGAATATATAATAACAGATTCACCAAACAGTAAAACTCTTGGCATATCGTGGAATTCTTTAACTGACTCATTTATCTACAATACAAGGATAACAGCAAATCCATCCATTATTACAAAAAGGACAATCCTATCAACCATAGCTTCTATTTTTGATCCTCTAGGTTGCCTTGGGCCCATGATCGTTCAAGCAAAAGTTCTAATGCAAAAATTATGGATTCAGCGACTTAACTGGGATGATCCTATTCCTGTCGAACTCTATAAGATCTGGAAATCGTTTATAGACAACTTTACTCTCGTTAATTCTTTTAATATACCTCGTCAAGTCACCACGAAAGATACTATTTACATTGAGCTACATGGCTTTTCCGATAGTTCAATAAATGCATATGGAGCTTGCATATATGTACGATCTATTGATATACATGGTCGTATACTTAGCAATTTACTGTGCGCTAAATCACGTGTTGCTCCGTTAAAGGCTATTTCACTACCTAGACTGGAATTGTGTGGAGCACTTACTCTTGCTCGCCTAACTAAAAACGTAATCGAATCTTTAGAACTTACTTTCTCAAAAATTTATTTCTATACCGACTCCACAATTGTTCTATGCTGGTTGGGTCTTGAACCTCGCACTTTAAAAACATTCGTATGCAATCGTGTATCCGAAATCCAGCAATTGACAAAAATAGATGAGTGGCATCATATACCCTCCAATGTAAATCCTGCCGACATAATATCTAGAGGAGCTAGTCCGTCCGAATTGCATGAATGTGATTTATGGT
The DNA here is from genome assembly GCF_917563875.1 of Diabrotica virgifera virgifera. Classification (NCBI taxonomy): domain Eukaryota; kingdom Metazoa; phylum Arthropoda; class Insecta; order Coleoptera; family Chrysomelidae; genus Diabrotica; species Diabrotica virgifera. Next base: position 153,616,823 of record NC_065446.1, on the reverse strand, counting down.
GGCATGGACCTTCATTTTTGTTGCAATCTCAGGATACTTGGCCCTCAAACAATCATATATCGAACTTCACAGCTCATACTCCTGATCTCGATTTAATGGAACTTAATCCAAAATCTATTGTTCTATCATCTCAAGTATCTCATTCAATCTTAATATCTTCACTAGTTAATAGATATTCTAGTTATACTAAACTTCGGAACGTTCTGGCCTATTGTTTTCGATTTATCTACAACGCCAAGACTTCAAGGGAATTCCGGATAATTGGAGATCTCACCTTAACGGAGATGGTCCAAAGCACACATCATCTTGTTAGACACGTTCAGAGAGAAAGCTTTCCTGAGGATATTCACCAATTAAAGTCTCATGGTAAAGTCAAACCTTCCAGCAAATTAAGCTCTCTGAACGTATTCCTTGACGACCTAAACATAATCAGGGTGGGAGGTCGCTTAAGACACGCTTCTATCCAATTCTCAGCTAAACATCCGGTTTTACTTCCACATAAGCATCCTCTGACAGAATTAATTATATTTTATGAGCATAAGCGAAACCTTCATCCTGGAGCCCAGGCGACGCTATCCTTCGTCAGACAATCCTTTTGGCCATTAAACGGTAGAAATGTGGTCAGAAATGTTCTTCGTAAATGTATTCCATGTTTTAGAAGCAATGCTCAACCCATGGACAATTTAATGGGGGATTTACCACCCTCTCGAGTCAATATCTCTCATCCCTTTGCGCGCTCTGGCGTCGACTACGCTGGACCATTCAAACTTAAGGAATCGAAATTTCGAAATCGTCGGTTTACTAAGGCATATATTTGCGTATTCGTTTGTTTAACTACTAAAGCGATTCACATTGAATTAGCTAGTGAATTAACTTCGGAATGCTTCTTGAGCATCTTAAGACGTTTTGTTGCGAGACGAGGTCTATGCACCGATTTGTATTCAGATAATGGTACAAATTTCACTGGAGCTAACAACGAGCTGCAAGGTATATATAATGTATTAAAAACAAATGCCATCAGAGGTTTTTCTCAAGAAAATAAAATAACATGGCATTTCATTCCTGCCAGATCTCCACACTTTGGGGGGCTATGGGAGAGTGCCATAAAATCAATAAAAACTCACTTGTACCGTATTATAAACAATGCCAATCCTTTATCCTATGAGGAATTGTATACTCTTTTAGTACAGATTGAAGGTGTATTAAATTCTCGACCCCTGTTTCCTATGAGCAACGATCCCAATGATATGGAAGTGCTGACTCCAGGCCATTTTCTCATTGGTCATCCGCTTAACATGGTTCCTGCTATAGACTATGAGGATTTTCCGATCAACCGGCTCACCCGATTTGAGCTCTTGCAGCGCATGATGCAGCACTTTTGGTCGAGGTGGAAAAATGAATACTTGCATACTCTGCAGCAACGAGAAAAGTGGAGATATAGCAAAGACACGGCCAAATTACAAGGACAGATGGTGCTCCTGAAGGATGATGGTCTTCCTCCGTATAAATGGTCCCGTGGACGTATAAGTGCTCTTCATCCTGGCAAAGACGGACTTGTGCGCGTCGTGAGCGTCGCTACCCCAAATGGAACTATCAAACGTAGCATTACTAAACTGTGCCCGTTACCCCATGAACAATAAACATTCGGTTTTTATTTTTTTTTTACTTTAACCGAAACAACTACTTTTAAATTTTCTTTCATTTATGTAGTATTTAGGTATGTATGTATAAGTATTGTATAATAAGTCATTGTAATTCTGCAAGCCACAGCCTAAGCGAGCCGATTTTTAAGTAATTAGTCACTACCTTTCTTTATTGAAGTGTATCCCTATATAACTTCAAGGGCGGCGGTATGTTCGATCCTAATTTGTATAAAATATTTTAAATTGTCAATATAAATTAAAGTAAAACAAGTACGTATACTATTTCACGGGGGACGAGTAGTTTTTGGAATCGGTAACCCAGAGCAACAGTCAGAAAATTAAATATCATATCTATCAAATAATTTCAACGAGAAAAAATATATTTTTGTGGAATCTACGTTCGCTTAGTGCTGTGGAATGCGCTGAAATAAAGAACCTATCAAACCATCTTTAAACCTTGTGAATTTCCTACAGCAGAAACCATTGTGCAAAAAAGATAGGACATCACGAAAAGTGCTGAATACCCTCGTTGGCTTTTTACAGTCCTCCAACGAAGAAAAAGGGTTCAGAGCAAACAATATTACCACGGACATTCTGTTCATTTTTTTCAAATCCTGAAAAAAAAACATTAAATATTTTTGAAAAATTTAAACGCAAAATGAAAGACTAAATTATTACCGAGGGCCGAAAGGCTCTTACAATAAATAATAAGTTTATTTTGAATGAGATATTTTGAAATTAAAAGTCACACTAAATTTTCTTTTAGTTTTTTAGCCCTGTAACTTATTAAAATAAACATTATAGAAGTTCTCAGGGACTTTCGGCCCTCGCTAATAACGTAATCTCTTATTCTGAGTTTAAAATTTTCAGAACTACTTATTAGTTTTCTCAGAATTCGAAAAAAAAATGAATTCCATTTGAGTAGCATTTCAGCAGAAACTACGTTCCCATCCCCTTAATGAAATTAAAAAACATCTATATTGTTTGATTTTTTCCGAAGGGAAAATCTATATGCATTTGTATTAAATATTTTGTATTTGTATTAAATGAGGCGATCAGAGCAACAGTGGCACAGTCCACAAATTGAGCATTTTTAGATTAATACATCAATAAAAGCAGAAAAATTGGATATATGGTTCAACAGTGGTCTAAACAATCTAGCTCTATATTTGGCAAGATGGCACTACATAATGTATGGTTGCCTTGACAAATACTAAAAATACGAATGAAACAGTGGCCTAACCCTCGATTGTGTGGCTCAGACCCATCAAACAAGTGTTCATCGTATCAGAATCAGAATAATACGCATAATTGATAAGAATGACTATTTTTAATTTTATAAAGTAATATTTAATAATAATAACTTTAACCCCGTCCTTGACTGAGTGGTAAGAGCGCCTACCTTTGGATCGAAAAATCCGAATGGTTGTGAGTTCGAATCTCACCAGGGTCAGAAATGTTTCATTTATTATAAATTAATAAATGAAAATAGTTTCTGTCCTTGTGGGATCGGTACTCACCGGAGGGACCGCAGACGTTCGGATACAGTTAGCGTCTCTTTGCAAAGACAATGGGTGGAATGCATAAAACGTAGTATCTGCTAATGCTTCAAGTAATTCTACATTTTTGTAGTACTTGCTACACTTACAAAGTATTTTGCTTTCCTCCATAGTATTTGCTACTATTTACCAGATACATAGAAGGACGTACTACAATTTTGAAGTATTTGCTAGTTTAGTAGAATTTGCTTCAGTTTAGGTGAAGTTGGTGGACGAACGACTTAGGCGTAGGTGTTTTATGTTAAAAAATGGCAGCATTTATGAATGTTCGTCGTAGAAAAATCTACAAACCAGGAAGAAGATACAATGACGATATTTATCGTAAAATATTCAGGTAATTATCATGAATCGTTCATACAGTGCGCTGGAATAAGTGTTACCCCCCATATTAACTCATTTAGTATAAAAACAAAACGCTCGGAGAGGTCGATTTTTAAAATAATCATAGTATTTTATAGCATCAATGTTTCGAATTTTAAGCAATCCTTCTTCAGGTGACAGTAATAACTTAGATTTTTTAAATGGGAGAGTAGGAGGGGAAGACTTATTTCAGCGCACTGCATATTTAGGTATTAATATAAAATCTTTTTAAAAAGTTACTTTCATATTTTTTGTTTTAGATTCAACAGAGAAAATGTAGAGTGGCTTGCTAATCATTTTCTTGACGATGACGATTCCGTAGAAACAAGAGGTGAAGCCTTGTCACCCACTCGGAAAATGGAGATATTTTTGAGAAGTTTAGGTTAGTTTTGGAAATAAGTTGTAAACTTTGAAAAATATAAATATTACCTTTTTAGGAGATCCTGGATATCAGGATATCAGCAGGGAGTTGCTGTTGATTTAAATGTTAACCAAAGCACTGTATCCAGAACCTTGATCAGTGTTTCAGAAGCAATTTACTTAAAGAGAAATAACTGGATAACATTTCCTAATACTAACGAGTTATTTGAAGTTGCTATCAATCAGTGGGCAAATACCAATAAGCAAATGCCTAATGTTATAGGTGCTATTGATTGTACCCACGTTAAAATAACAAAGCCACGTATCCATGGTGAAGAATACGTGAATAGAAAAGGAGTATATTCCATAAATGTACAAGCTACTTGTAACGCCCAAGAAATGTCGATGCGAGTTGGCCAGGCTCCGTGCACGATAGTCGAATTTGGCGAAACTCCGTAGTGCATCGAATTATGTATAATAATGTGCAAGGAGCAGCCTTGATAGGTGATGAAGGATATGGTATTGCACCGTGGTTGTT